>NC_138883.1:173701912-173994275 GCF_965194825.1 Balaenoptera physalus | reverse complement strand
TGGGAATATGAAGCTCCAAGGATGATGATGAGCCAGAGCAGTTGCTGTAAAAGAAAAAGAATCTCGGTAAAGACCGAGTGTGTAATGTGTGCTCTCAGAGGTCTGGTGCTGAAGTAGGGTGACAGCAAATGAAGCCAGGGGAGGCGAATAGGGATGCAGTGCTCAAGACGAGATTTCCAAGGAGAAGTGTGGTGATGAAGACCATTTGCAGAAGGCCACATCCAGATGGCTGGCACCCTGCCATGTTCTGAGGCTTTGATGCTTCACAGATGTGCTCTAAGGCATAGAAGGGAGAAGCTCCAGAGGTTCACTGTGTCTCACTGAGAGAGACAAAGGAGCCAGGACAGAGAAAAAGAGCAGACTCTTTGCTTTCCTGTCTCATAAAGCAGGAGTGTGACAACTTTCACAGCTGTGCTGCTTTCACAGAAAGAGCACCTTGACATCAAGACCTTTTGAGACCTGAAAACTGAGAATGCTGTGGGGAGAAGGATGCCCTAAGAGCTGTTAGGTTTTGGGCGAAACTTTGCAAGAGGAGGCAATCGATGGTGGTCCCTGAAGTTACTGATAGGAACAGTCTGAGAGTGTTTTGAAACGGACTCTTAAAATCTCTGCAGGTCTTATGTTGAATATGCAAACGATGAAACCAATACCTGTGAAAAATCATAGATGAAGTTTTAAAATACATACACATTTCAGTGATACAGTATGGATAAATTTGGACTGCATATGGCTTCTTATGTAAAGGAAAATTTCTTCTCCTTTTAGTAACACATTGTCTGCTGCCTGTGCTTAGCACCGTCTGCCATATGCTACTTAGAACAAGCTGCTGCAATTCAAGAACTAGCCCTAGTAATTAAGATCAAATGAGCCAGATGAAGAAAATGAGATGAAGAAAACCACATGCCCATGGAGCCCAGCCTTTTTATGTTAAAAAAAAAAAAAAAAGAAAAGAAGAAAGAAAAACAACAAACAACCATTGCCCATGGATTTATATGCAATCCACACTCAGGATTATTGTTAACATATATGCATATATTTTGAATTGTTCTGGGCTTGATTGATTAGCTCCATGGAAATAGTTGCTGTTGGATGCTGGGGCATCCCTACGGAATATAAATAATAGTGCTCAAGGCTCAACCAAATGTAATTTATTTCATGAAAAAAAGTACAACAAAACATGGAAGGTATTATAAAATAGTTTGAGATTAAGCCTTAAAAGATCCTTGGAGATATTTGACCCCTCATCCTTACATTGTAATGGGAAGTTGAAATCCAGAGAGGGTGAATAACTTTCCCCTGGTCACTGAGCTGTAGCTAGAGGCAAGTCTCAGGTTAGAACATGGGATTTCTGGCTCACCCACTGGTTCAGTAATTCTCAAACTTGAGCATGCATCAGAAACCCCTGGAGGGCTTGTTAAAATACAGATTGCTGGGCACCACCCCCCCTGTTTCTCATTTAGTAGGTCTTTCCCACCAAGTTCTCAGGTGAAGCTGATCTGTAGACCTTATTTACCCGTCTACAGGTCACACTTGGAAAACCACTGGTTTAGTTTTTTAAAATTTTCCTTACATTGGGTTTTCTCAAACTATGGTAGGACCTATATGAGAATCACCTGGAGGGGGTGTTGCCTATCAGAAATACAGATTATGGGCACGTCTCAGAGTTACTGAATTTGAATGTCTGGAAGTGAGGGACTGGCATCTACCTTGTACACAATCACCCCTGGTAATTTCCGTTACCGTCCAAGTTTGGAAATCACACTACGTGACCACACCGATTGACGTGAAGAAATCAAAGACTGAACTTCCTGGTGAGATGATAAAATTAACAGTTCTTGCTCCATCCTCTCAAATCTCCAAGCAAATGACCAAAGGAAGGAAGAAGAATTAAAACCTGCATCTAATTTGGGAAAATGAGAAAGGTGTCAGCCTTATGTTCAAAACGTCTAGGATTTTTTTGTGACATGTTGTGTTAGTGGGACTCCATTGAGCAAGATTTTAAAAGACCTGTCAGCCTCTAGAGAAAACAGTACAGTAGTAGGGTGAGTAAGGAGAAGAAAGTCATAGCAGAGCCCCACTAATGCCCACTGACATGGGGGACAAGCTGATATCACAGAATGTAAGATGCGAAGTCTCATCTACTATTTTGGATAAGTTGCCTTCTACCACTCCTGTGTGGAGATTCCTGGGTTTCCATGGTGAGAGTCATCTGTGCATGAGGGCATCATGACATAGGTAGACAAATACCATGTGGGTAATGTGAGAAGTGACACCATAAAGACCCAGGCAAAAATTTGAGCAGCATCTCAACAGTTTTGCTTCGTAATAATCATGGAGGAAAAAGTGCTCAGAGGTGATTCCTCTGCTTCAGGCTCCCGTACTGCAGGCTTTATCCATAGTTATACAGGCTGAGTGATGACTGAATTGAAAATTACTTAAATTAGCCTGGCAGTTTAAGACTCGGTGGAAGATTATAACTGCAAATGGGTGTACCATGAGGGAATTCAAGGGGCACACATTTGCCTGACAAGTGGGAAAACCCAAGTCTGGGTGAACTTTTCCTGCTTCACTGTGGGATCTAAGAATTCTGTATCAAGCAAGCTGTCAATCACACATGATAAAAATAGATATTTTAAGGTATGCAAAGGTTCCTAATGAAATACCTATGTACCCTTCCAGAATATATGGTGTATTATAGACAACCAGATGATGAATATGACAAAGAAAAAAATATTCCAGTAGAAAAATGGGCAAAAGTATAAACAGGCAATTCACAGAAGAAATAAAAAGTAAACATATGAAAAGATCCCTAGTTTCACTAAAGAAATGTAAATTAAAACAACGAAATGCCAATGTTTTGCCCACCGTTTTTGCAAAAATTTTAAAATGTGAAAACATTGAAGAAGATATGAGGAAATAGGCATTTATCCTCCTTTGGAGGAATTTTAGGCAACTTCGAATACAATTTTGGAAGGCAATTTCACAGTATGTATCAAAAGTCATAAAATATTTATACCTTTGAACTGATTATTCCATTTGTAGTAATTAATCCTAAGTCAGCAATGATAATAAGAGACATAAAAATATTAATATGTAAGGATGTGCATTATGACATTATTTATGTTAGTGAATAGTTTGGAACAACTTAAATATCCAAATGTGATATGGTAAAATAAATTTTTATGTATCCCTAAAATGCACTACTATATAATCATAGTAGTTACTAAAGAATATTTAAAGATATAAAATGTATTCACTATTTTAAAATAATAGTTCAGGTTACCAAATCATATAATAAGTTTACATATAAATTCAATATATATGAAAGAAAAAGAACTAGAAACATAAGCATCAACATAGACTATCTTTTCCACATTTTGTGCAGTGAGAACATTCTTTTGTTAGTTTAAAAATGTTATGGGAAATAGTCTGGTTACACGAATTATTCTGCATAAATACAGTGGAATACTAGGCAGCCATTAAAAAGACAAAAACAAATTATGATTATTGATAGAGAATAATCACAAGATTAGTTGTTAGGTGAAAAAAGTAAGGCACAACACAGTGTATAAACATGTTAAGAAATAAGAATTTAAAATAAGGTATACTTATCTAACACTGATACCCCTCACTCTAAACACATGGAAATGGTGAATAAAATACAGTAACTATAATTACTTTCTGTACATATCAAGCTCAAAAAAGAATTAAAAATCCCATGTGTTACATATTAAGAAGAAATGGAAATCAAGTTACTAGTCTCACGAACTGAGAAAACTGCTATGATCCATGGGAGTACTGAACATAGAAACAGGCTTTAAAGTTCTGCGTCTGAGGTCTTAATGACAATGTGGGATTAGATGATACTGCTTTAAACCCACCCAAGGCAATGAGCTGGACATGATATCCCTTCAATAATCTTATAACTGGTACCCCTTTGTGAATATATAACTATATATTCTATATAACTATAACTAGAGAGACTATAACTAGACTATAATTTTTAGAGAATCAAAAAATTTGCCTTTACTTAAGACTTTGGATAAAAGTATAAAATACCTTAAGAGTTGAAATCCCAAACATATGGCATATGCATTTGTGCAGTCTGAATTTATGTGACCTGACAGTTCAGGTGAGAAATTGACATTTAACAGGTACAGGATCAGGGAAATTCCTGGGGCAGCTGACAGAAGCCTATGTAAAACCACTCCGTTGGGATATTTCCATAACCCAAAGAACCAGGGACTCCCTCAGATACAGCCACCTTGCAAACAGACAAGAGGATTAACATCCCAAGGACCTGAAAAAAGAGAAAAATCTGAAAGAGAATACAGGGCTTCGAAAATGTACAGGACAATAAGAAAGTAACTAAAATCACAATGATAGACTAAGACACTGTGACAAACAAGATTTGTGAATAAGAACATATAGAATGCTGGATGTTAGTAGAGTCATTGGATAAAAGAAACTTAAACGATGGATGAGATAAAATTGTTGAGAGAATTGGTAAATTGGAATATATATTGGAGGATGTTACACAGAATGCAGTGCTGAAAAATGATTAAGAGATGTGGAGGATGTAGAGGCTCCAACGTGAGTCTAATGGTAGGTCCTCAAAAACAGAAGGCTAGTGAGAGAAAGGCAAAATGACTGAGAATTTTATAGAATTGCAGAGTGACATGAAACTTCATATCAAAGAATATGATAAAAATAAATCTACATCTGACTCATCATTGTGAAGTTGCCGCTCATGAAAGGCAGACAGAAAACTTACTCATTATCATGGCAAATGAGGGGAAAAAAGAGACATGATTCATAGAAAACACAAAATGAGTTTAACTGTATCAGTAATCACAATAAATGTGAACAAATTAGATTTACCTACTCAAGGAAAGAGATTTAGATACACCTCTTTAAAAAGCATATGCCTATTTTTTATTTTAAAAAGTGAAGAGATGGGGCTTCCCTGGTGGCGCAATGGTTGAGAATCTGCCTGCTAATGCAGGGGACACGGGTTCGAGCCCTGGTCTGGGAAGATCCCACATGCCGTGGAGCAACTAGGCCCGTGAGCCACAACTACTGAGCCTGTGCGTCTGGAGCCTGTGCTCCGCAGCAAGAGAGGCCACGATACTGAGAGGCCCGTGCACTGTGATGAAGAGTGGCCCCCGCTTGCCGTGACTAGAGAAAGCCCTCGCACAGAAATGAAGACCCAACACAGCCAAAAAATAAATTAATTAATTTAAAAAAAAAGTGAAGAGATGACAGAGAAAGATATGGGAAAAGGTGCTTGTACACACAGAATGTGATACTACTGTATATGGATGTTAAGATCAGGCAAAGAAGAAGGTAAAGCAAAACAAAATGAACAATAAAAACATTTTAAGGGTAAAGGAGTCATTATAAATCATCTTCTATGCCTTTAATAACATAGCCTTCAACTACATGAACTTGCCACAGTTAAACAGAGAAACAAACTTAAATCAAAATGGAATATTTTAACATAAGTACCTCAATAATATTTAGGTCAAGGACACCAAAAATATTAATGAACCATTATCTGATAACACAAACAAACTCATATATGGAACTTATACTATAAAATACACATTCTACTCAAGCACAAGGGACACTTATAACAAGTAATTGTCTACTAGACCATCAACAAAGTCTCAACAATATAAAGAAATAATATAGAACATTCTTAACCTCAGTAAAGAATAATTTAAAAGTTAATATTAAAAATATATCTAACACATCATATATTTGAAGTTTAAAAACATTTAATTCAAGAATACAAAAAATTTCAAAGCCATTAGAATGAAATAATAAAGAATATTACATATCAAAACATGTATGATGATACTTTTTTTTTTAGGGTACCAAATTGTTCTATATATTTTTTTCTTATTATCTATTTTATACATATTAGTGTATACATGTCAATCCCAATCTCCCAATTCATCCCCCCCTACCCCCTGCTTTCCCCTCTTGGTGTCCGTATGTTTGTTCTCTGCATCTGTGTCTCTGTTTCTGCCTTGCAAACCGGTTCATCTGTACCATTTTTCTAGATTCCACATATATGCGTTAATATACAATATTTGTTTTTCTCTTTCTGACTTACTTTACTTTGTATGACAGTCTCTAGGTCCATCCACATCTCTATAAATTACCCAATTTTGTTCCTTTTCATGGCTGAGTAATATCCCATTGTATATATGTACCACTACTTCTTTATCCATTCTTTTGTCGGTGGGCATTTAGGTTGCTCCCATGACCTAGCTATTGTAAATAGTGCTGCAGTGAACATTAGGGTGCATGTGTCTTTTTGAATTATGGTTTTCTCTGGGTATATGCCCAGTAGTGGGATTGCTGGGTCATATGGTAATTCTATTTTTAGTTTTTTAAGGAACCTCCATACTATTTCCATAGGGGTTGTATCAATTTCCATTCCCACCAACAGTGCAAGAGGGTCCCCTTTTCTCCACACCCTCTCCAGCATTTGTTGTTTGTAGATTTTTTGATGACGGCCATTCTGACTGGTGTGAGGTGATACCTCATTGTAGTTTTGATTTGCATTTCTCTAATAATTAGTGATGTTGAGCAGCTTTAGGTGTGCCTCTTGGCCATCTGTATGTCTTCTTTGGAGAAATGTCTATCTAGGTCTTCTGCCCACTTGTGGATGGGGTTGTTTGTTCTTTTAATATTGAGCTGCATGAGCTGTTTATATATTTTGGAGATTATTCCTTTGTCCATCGATTCATTTGCAAATATTGTCTCCATTCTGAGGGTTGTCTTTTCGTCTTGTTTGTAGTTTCCTTTGCTTTGCAAAAGCTTTTAAGTTTCATTAGGTCCCATTTGTTTATTTTTATTTTTATTTCCATTACCCTAGGTGGTGGGTCAAAAATGATCTTGCTGTGATCTATGTCATATGTACTCTTCCTGTGTTTTCCTCTAAGAGTTTTATATTGTCCAGTCTTACATTTAGGTCTTTAATCCATTTTGAGTTTATTTTTGTGTATGGTGTTAGGGAGTGTTCTAATTTCATTCTTTTACATGTAGCTGTCCAGTTTTCCCAGCACCACTTATTGAAGAGACTGTCTTTTCTCCATTGTATATCCTTGCCTCCTTTGTCATAGATTAGTTGACCATAGGTGGGTAGGATTATCTCTGGGCTTTCTATCCTGTTCCATTGATCTATATTTCTGCTTTTGTGCCAGTACCATATTGTCTTGATTACTGTAGGTTTGTAGTATAGTCTGAAGTCAGGGAGTCTGATTCCTCCAGCTCCGTTTTTTCCCCTCAAGATTGCTTTGGCTGTTCGGGGTCTTTTGTGTCTCCATAAAAATTTTAAGATTTTTTGTTCTAGCTCTGTAAAAAATGCCATTGGTAATTTGATAAGGATTGCATTGAATCTGTAGATTGCTTTGGGTAGTATAATCATTTTCACAATATTGATTCTTCTAATCCACGAACATGGTATATCTCTCCATCTGTTTGTGTCATCTTTGATTTCTTTCATCAGTGTTTTATAGTTTTCTGAGTACACTTACCTCCTTAGGTAGGTTTATTCCTAGGTATTTTATTTTTTTTATTGCAATGGTGAATGGGATTGTTTCCTTAATTTCTCTTTCTGCTCTTTCGTTGTTAGTGTATAAGAATGCAAGAGATTTCTGTGCATTCATTTTGTATCCTGCCACTTTACCAAATTCGTTGATTAGCTCTAGTAGTTTCCTGGTGGCACCTTTAGAATTCTCTATGTATAGTATCATGTCATCTGCAAACAGTGACAATTTTACTTCTTCCTTTCCAATTTGGATTCCTTTTATTTCTTATTCTTCTCTGATTGCTGTGGCTAGGACTTCCAAAACTATGTTGAATAAGAGTGGTGAGAGTGGACATCCTTGTCTTGTTCCTGATCTTAGTGGAAATGCTTTCAGTTTTTCACCATTGACTATGATGGTTGCTGTGGGTTTGTCGTATATGGCCTTTATTATGTTGAGGTAGGTTCCCTCTATGCCCACTTTCTGGAGAGTTTTTATTATAAATTGGTGTTGAATTTTGTCTAAAGTTTTTCTGCATCTATTGAGATGATCATATGGTTTTTATTCTTCAATTTGTTAATATGGTGTATCACATTGATTGATTTGCGTATATTAAAGAATCCTTGCATCCCTGGGATAAATCTCACTTGATCATGGTGTATGATCCTTTTAATGTGCTGTTGGATTCTGTTTGCTAGTGTTTTGTTGAGGAGTTTTGCATCTATATTCATCAGTGATATTGGTCTGTAATTTTCTTCTTTTGTAGTATGTTTGTCTGGTTTTAGTATCAGGGTGATGGTGGCCTTGTAGAATGAGTTTGGGAGTGTTCCTTCCTCTGTAATTTTTTGGAAGAGTTTGAGAAGGATGGGTGTTAGCTCTTCTCTAAACATTTGATAGAATTCACCTGTGTAGCCACCTGATCCTGGACTTTTGTTTGTTGGAAGATTTTTAATCACAGTTTCAATTTCATTACTTGGGATTGGTCTGTTCATTTCTTCCTGGTTCAGTCTTGGAAGGTTATACCTTCCTAAGAATTTGTCCATTTCTTCCAGGTTGTCCATTTTATTGGCATAGAATTGCTTGTAGTAGTCTCTTAATGATGTTTTGTATTTCTGCGGTGTCTGTTGTAACTTCTCCTTTTTCATTTCTAATTTTATTGATTTGAGTCCTCTCCCTCTTTTTCTTGATCGGTCTGGCTAAAGGTTAATCAATTTTGTTTATCTTCTCGAAGAACCAGCTTATAGTTTTATTGATCTTTGCTCTTGTTTTCTTTGTTTCTATTTCATTTATTTCTGCTCTGATCTTTATGATTTCTTTCCTTCTACTAAGTTTGGGTTTTGTTTGTTCTTTTTTCTCTAGTTCCTTTAGGTGTAAGGTTAGATTGTTTATTTGAGATTTTTCTTGTTTCTTGAGGTAGGATTATAGTGTTATGAACTTCGCTCTTAGAACTGCTTTTGTTGCATCCCATAGGTTTTGGATCATTGTGTTTTCATTGTCATTTGTCTGTAGGTACTTTTTGATTTCCTCTTTGATTTCTTCACTGATCTCTTGGTTATTTAGTAATGTATTGTTTAGCCTCTATGTTTTTTTTTTTACGTTTTTTTCCTTGTAATTTATTTCTAATCTCATAGTGTTGTGGTCATAAAAGATGTTTGATATGATTTCAGTTTTCTTGAATTTACTGAGGCTTGATTTGTGACCCAGGATGTGATCTATCCTGGAGAACGTCCCATGTGCACTTGAGAAGAAAGTGTAATCTGCTGTTTTCAGATGGAATGTTCTATAAATATCAATTAAATCTATCTGGTCTATTGTGTCATTTAAAACTTGTGTTTCCTTATTAATTTTCTTTCTGGATGATCTCTCCATTGGTGTAAGTGAGGTGTTAAAGCCCCCACTATTATTGTGTTACTGTTGATTTCCTCTTTTATAGCTGTTAGCATTTGCCTTATGTATTGAGGTGCTCCTATGTTGGGTGCATATACATTTATAATTGTTATATCTTCTTCTTGGATTGGTCTCTTGCTCATTATGTAATGTCCTTCCTTGTCTCTTGTAACATTCTTTATTTTAAAGTCTATTTGATATGAGTAGTTCTATTCCAGCTTTCTTTTGATTTCCATTTGCATGGAATATCTTTTTCCATCCCCTCACTTTCAGTCTGTGTGTGTCCCTAGGTCTGAAGTGGATTTCTTGTAGACAGCATATATATTGGTCTTGTTTTTGTATCCATTCAGCGAGCCTGTGTCTTTTGGTTGGAGCATTTAATCCATTCACATTTAAGGTAATTATCGGTATGTATGTTCCTATTACCATTTTCTTAATTGTTTTGGGGTTTTTTTGTAGGTCCTTTTCTTCTCTTGTGTTTCCCACTTAGAAAAGTTCCTTTAGCATTTGTTGTAGAGCTCATTAGGTGGTGCTGAATTCTGTTAGCTTTTGCTTCTCTGTAAAGCTTTTGATTTCTCTGTCAAATCTGAATGAGATCCTTGCCAGGTAGAGTAGTCTTGGTTGTAGGTTCTTCCTTTTCATCACTTTAAATATATTGTGCCACTCCCTTCTGGCTTGTAGAGTTTCTGCTGAGAAATCAGCTGTTAACCTTGTGGGAGTACCCTTGTACTTTATTTGTTGTTTTTCACTTGTTGCTTTTAATAATTTTTCTTTGTCTTTAATTTTTGTCAGTTTGATTACTGTGTGTCTCGGTGTGTTTCTCCTTGGATTTGTCCTGCCTGGGACTCTCTGTGCTTCCTGGACTTGGGTGGCTATTTCCTTTCCCATCTTAGGGAATTTTTCAACTATAATCTCTTCAAATATTTTCTCAGTCCCTTTATTTTTCTCTTCTTCTTCTGGGACCCCTATAATGCAAATGTTGTTGCATTTAATGTTGTCCCAGGGGTCTCTTAGGCTGTCTTCATTTCTTTTCATTCTTTTTTCTTTATTCTGTTCCACGGCCGTGGATTCCACCATTCTGTCTTCCAGGTCACTTATCCGTTCTTCTGCCTCACTTATTCTGCTATTGATTCCTTCTAGTGTATTTTTCATTTCAGTTATTGTATTGTTCATTTCTGTTCGTTTGTTCTTTAATTCTTCTAAGTGTTTGTTCTTTAATTCTTTAAGTCTTTGTTAAACATTTTTCATCTTCTTGATCTTTGCCTCCATTCTTTTACCAAGGTCCTGAATCATCTTCACTATCATTATTCTGAAATCTTTTTCTGGAAGGTTGCCTATCTCTACTTCATTTCATTGTTTTTCTGGGGTTTTATCTTTTTCCTTCATCTGGTACATAGTCCTCTACCTTTTCATTTTGTCTATTCCTGTGAATGTGGTTTTCGTTCCACAGGCTGTAGGATTGTAGTTCTTCTTGCTTCTGCTGTCTGCCCTATGGTGATGATACTTAAGATAGTAAATTTGATTTATTCCTAGGTATTTTATTATTTTTTTTTGCAGTAGTAAATGGGATTATTTCCTTAATTTCTCTTTCTGATACTTTGTTGTTAGGGTATAGAAATGCAACAGATTTCTGTATATTAATTTTGTATCTTGCCACTTTACCAAATTCATCATTGAGCTCTAGTACTTTTCTGGTGGTGTCCTTAAGATTTTCTATGTATAGAATTATGTCAACTGCAAAGAGTGACAGTTTTACTTGTTCCTTTTCAATTTGGATTCCTTTTCTTTTTCTTTTCTTTAATTGCTATGGCTAGGACTTCCAGTGCTATGTTGAATAAAAGTGGAGAGAGTGGGCATCCTTGTCATGTTCCTGATCTTAGAGGACATGGTTTCAGCTTTTCATTGTTGAGTATGATGTTTGCTGTGGGTTTGCCATATATGGCCTGTATTATGTTAAGGTATGTTCCCTCTGTGCCCACTTTCTGGAGAGTTTTTATCATAAATGGATGTTGAATTTTATCAAAAGCTTTTCTTGCATCTACTGAGATGATCGCACAATTTTTATTCTTCAGTTTGTTAATGTGTATCACATTGATGGATTTGTGGATATTCAAAAATCCTTGCATCCTTGGGATAAATCCCACTTGATCTTGATGTATAATCCTTTTCATGTACGTATATGTATGTTTTCTCTGGAGAGATGTATGTCTGTGTCCTCTGCCCATTTTTCAGTTGTGTTTTTTTTTGTTACTGAATTGTAGGAGCTATTTGTTTATTTTGGAAGTTAAGCCCTTGTTGGTCACATGATTTGTAAATATTTCCTCCCAGTCCATAGGATGTCTTTTCATTTTGTTTATGGTTTCCTTTGCTGTGCAAAAGCATATAAGTTTGATTAGGTCCCATTTGTTTATTTTTGCTTTTATTTCTATTACCTTTCGAGACTGAGCTAAGAAAACATTTGTATGATTTATGTCAGAGAATGTTTTGCCTATATTCTCTTCTAGGAATTTTATGGTGTCTTTTCTTGTATTTAAGTCTTTAAGCCATTTTGAGTTTATTTTTGTGTATGGTGTGAAAGTGTGTTCTAACTTCATTGACTTACATGTGTTGAAGATTAATTGTCCATAGGTGTGTAGGTTTATTTCTAGGCTCTCTTTTCTGTTCATTGATCCGTATGTTTGTTTTTTTGCCAATACCATGCTGTTTTGATTACTGTAGCTTTGTAGTATTGTCTGAAATCTTGGGGGGCGGGGGTTATGCCTCCTACTTTGTTTAGAATATACTTTCTTCCTTACAGTTTGTTTTCAAACCTTTTTTTGGTTCATGTTCAAGGTATTCAGTAAGATTATAGACTATTTGAGAGAACAATATTTTGTTCTTCTCAGTCATTCCAGAACAATTTAAAAGAAAATCACTAAGTAATATTTTGTGTCAGATGTGCCAGGTGCCAGACATACAGAAGTACCTGTGACATTGGGCCCCTGAGAGGTTTACAGTGTTCTTCCCCCATATCCTTTACTAAGTATTCAATAAACTTTTATTTTTGGAGACAAGGAGAAACCACAGTCTTGTTCATCTATCCAGTCAAGGGAGAAGCCTGGTAAGAACTATAGTCCTATAATCTCGTTAATAATGTCTGAACATACATTAATTTAACATTTCTCAAATGGCACATTTGAGAAAAAAATGCTTCAGTTAGGATCCCAAATTTCTCTCTTCTACATCTTAGGGAAATGATCATTTGCATCAAAGTCATCGATCTACTTCATGAGTAGAATTTCAGTCTCTAACATTATGCTTCTATTTTTTTTAAATCAATTTTAACTGTAAACAACATTCTCCTGATTTCTAACTGAAAAATTATTTTCTATAACTGAACAGAAGTAATGTGTCCACCAATACCAATGGCACAGAAAACCTGCCATTTATGACCTTCTCTTGATTAGAACACTGGATATAACACAACTTACTTTCCATACTCAGATCCTCAAAAGCATATCAACTATGGACAGGCCTAGACAAACAGAAATTCCACCAGGCTTTAACTGGTTCTTTCATAAGTTCTGGAAAGGGCAAAATAGATAAAGCTGTAGGATGTCATTTTATGTCCAACCCAGTACAAGTGTTTAATATAAATAAAAGGTACACGATACTGCCTTTACCATTTTAAAATTCATTTCTTAAGCTAAAGGAGAAACTGTTTTCCAAGATACCACAGGAAGTAAAAGAAAGATACAAAAATTCTCTGCAATTGGTCAGGTTTCTTTTTTATCAGGTCAAATGAGAATTTTAAATTAGCTCATGCCAGGTATACAGTGGAGCTTACTGAAGAAAGACAACAAAGGGTTGGGCATGGATTCTGGTGTGTGCACTTAGAATGAAAGAAAGAGGTTCATTAATAAAAATTTTATGCAGGGTCAGTCTGAAATTCAGAACAAAAGAGTGTGAAACTCAAGTTATGACAGTATTCATTGAGAGAGTTCTTATTCAGAAATGGAGTATTCATTCCTCAGGTCAAAATTCCACTTGAAATAAGTCACGTGAATTTTTATCATTACAGTAAGCATTTATGGTCATAATATAGGTAGTAGAAGCAGATTCAAGACCTGCATCACAGTTAGGGGAGTGTTATGTGCTCCCCACATAAGCAGTTTGAGTCTAGAATGTTTACTGTCCTGGGTTTAGGCAGCATTCCAGCTTCCTGCCTTTCTGGTTTGAGCAATAGTATATTTCTCTGTTTTTCTTTATTCAATCAAGGCCTCAGTGGGTAACCCATACTACATTTGGTCTTAAAATTCTTTTTGCCTTTCACGTATTTGGTAAGATCTAGTGATTCTGGATATTTGTATCAATGGAGGATGGCTTTGGGGAGAAACACAAGTGCTAAGACATCTTATAGAACAGTGTTGGAAGACGTTAAGAAATCACAAGAAGAAGGTCTGGCAAGTAGAGCAGTGGCAGTGATTTGACCTGTCTCTCCTGGGTGATCCCTCCAGCCCTGTCATATGCTGTGGGTGGTTAAGATGTTGTCTTGGCACAGAGCTGAAAGTGGAAAAATGGTCTGAGTAATACTCTGCTACTGGAAAGGGTTTTGTGGTCTATACAAGTCCTATTAAAATCTACAGCCTTGACAGCCTTACATGTGGTTCTTTAGCTATACAAAGAAAATAAAACCTCCCAAGTTATTTCTAGGCACATTGATCTTTTTCTTTTGAATTACTCAGAGATTACAAAGTGTCTTGACAATGAAAAGTGGGTCCTGATGACTCAACCTCCCTCAACCGAAGTTGGGAACATTGGGGGAAATAACACATATTGTTAGGCAGTACCTGACACAGAATAGGCATGTAATTAATGTTTGTTTTTCAAAAGCTGCTGAGCAGCAACCTGAAGTTGACATTTTTTTTTCCCTTCAACTTTAAGGGAAAGAGACCTGCAGCTAAATTTGAAATGATGGACAACTTGACCCTGAAAAGGCCTTGCGGTAATTTGAGATACTGTTGGCTGTCCAAAGGGTGAGGTAAGACCATGGTTATTCCATGTTACTGTCAACCAGATTTTACACCATCAGTAACACGGGCCCAGGAAAGAACGTGCAGAAACACATTCTTGATTTTTTTCTTGATTGAGTACAGTGATATTCTTTCTACATAACCTCTAAGAAAAGAAGTAAGATTGCCTTTTGTCTTTCACGGGCATCTTTGAAAGCTCCCCAGTCTGCTAGAGGAAAAGGTAAATGAAGCAGATTGGAGGGAACTGAGAGGCTGAAGGACTTATTTGCTTCAATATAGTTTTATCCATACAAGTGTATTCATACTTATATTTATGTTTCACATCAGATGGTAGCCTAGTGGAGAGAGATTTGGTGGTGCATGTATGAGCTATAAAGTTACACAGGATTGAAGAGCAGGCTAATTAAAGGCAATTACTGAATTTCAAATGCAAGCTTCCACTTAAATGTAGGTGAAGGAGGCCACCTATATTTAAATAACAAAGAAGGTGTCAGTGAAATGAAAACAGAAAAACAGTAGGAGAAATCAATGAAACCAAAAGATGGTTTGTTAAGGAGGTCAGTAACATTGATAAAGCTGATATATTAGGAATATTTGAGTACCCCGCAAAGGAATTTATGGCCTTTATACCCAATATCTTTTGCAATAACCCATCCATCTATATTACTCATCTCATTAATTGACATGAAATGTACTATTAAAATTGAGAAAGTTTTCTAAGAATAAACTAGAAATAATCATGAACCATTAATATCTTAAGGCTACTATGTTGCTAGATTTGTTGAGGCCTGAGAGATGGGACAAAGAACCAGTAAGTTTTTACAGGAGGTTCAGAGGAAATTAATATTCATTCTCGTTGAAGAACTATACCTTACACTGAAAGATGATTCTGATCGCATTTCCAGAATGTTTTCTCCCCTTTGGACATTTGGATGAATATGTTTAGATTGAAGTTTGACTTGTGTTGAGCTTTATTAGTTCTTACATCTTTATCCTTCATGTACAGTAAGATGCAAAGGGGCTTATCTCTCTGTAGTTAGAAAGCAGACTATAGACCAACAGAGAAATAAGGCTACTACTTGAAGCAGGTAAAAACTACTGTGTGTGTGGTATAGGATCATATATACATCTGCATCTACATCTATAGGCATGTGCATGTGATAAGTTTCCAGATGACTATCTGTGACATTTCAATGAAATTTGGCAAATGAGTTGGTATCCCCTAAAAGACAGATGTTATAGAAACCCTGCTTTGGACAGTGACATACGTGATGGCCTTCATGAAGCTATTTGGACAATTGGAAGCCTTCATGGTCCTGGAAGTGAACATATTTGGGTCTTAGAGTTATAGTGTATGTGTCTCTACCCATCTTAGAGAGTGTGTCCTAGGCTGGAGGACCAGTCTCATGGGACCCAAGTGTAGAGCATGTGTTTCTGCTTGTGAGTATCCTGGACAGTGGAATGGTTAATAATGATGTAAGACCTTGGGCCATCGCTCTCCCTCTCTTCCCATCTACCCTACATTTCTATCAGGTACTCGTATCAGATGTGTAACCATTTTCTTCTAGAACTTGGGTTGAAATTATCTAAAAGCCTAGATAGGATCCAGTCTGCTTGAGTGGTGCAGGTATAAAATTGTTTAAATTTTACTTATGAAACAAATAATTTTGAAAAGGGCACATAAAGCCAGAGTGACAACTCTGCATGTGTAGGTGATAGAGATCTATATGTGTTTGTGTGTGCGTTTTTATCTTTACAAAAAGCTTTGCTTTAACAACACAAAAACCTTGAAATCCCCATTGTGTACTCAACACGATGACAAAGTGAACAGGGGGAGTAATGAATGAATTTGTGGGGAGTAAGAGTGGTGAGTGTGAATATCATAAAAAAAATCTGACATTCCTTGGCATACAAATAATGAGAATGAATTAATAATTCCTTACTTCCTTGATTCACCCCAGAATAAACAAGAGAGAAATACTATCATGTGTAAGGACATCTCTTCTAGATTTATCATAATTTTGATAACTTATTCTTGTTTGTGATTATTCTTTCTGAACTCGATATGTGGTTGAAATCTGTAGTTCCTACTTGCTCTGAAAGTGGCAGAACACCCTTCCAGGTATAAAGGACGAGTGCCCTTATACGGCTCTATAATGACTTTTTTTCACGGAAGACCATGAAAATTTTCCAGAGAAGGAATCCTATGTTTTAAAATTCCTAATGTATCTCAAGTTGTCTGTATCACATATTTACGTGATGAAATCATTAACACGCTATATTTCAAATGGAAATCACAAACTTTCTCTATCTCCAAATAGTTGTATTTTCCTATTCTCCTATAAATGTAATTTTCCCACAGTCCTACAGATCACCATCCTTGAAACTGGAAGTTATTTCTAGTTTTTCCCTTTCTCTCACCCCCACAACCAGTCAAATCCCCAGCACTCGATGGTTTCTCTTTCCAGTCTTTCTTAGGTTGCTCCTTCCACTATGCCACTTTAACTTCTTATCCATCATTTCATTCAAAGACAACCGCAAGAATTCCAAGATGATATGCCTGCCTCCAGGCTCACCTTCTCTAACCTGCCTGTCACAATATAATTAAAGCAAACTAAATTTCTTTCTTCTTCTTCTTCTTTATTTTTCCATAGTTTCCCAAATAAAAACCCTTAAAAGTCTTCCCCTATTTTTTATCTTGTCATCCAAGGTCTTCCATAGTTAAGTCTCTCCTGAACAGGCAATAAGGAAGCCATGTATTCTTTTTGAAAAGAGCTGGTTGTAGGATAAAAGTGTTACTTTAAGAAAATTAGGATCATCTCAGTTTGCAAGTGCATTTCTACATAGAGAGTAGTTGGAAATAGGGGCTCTGGCTTAGGTGTTTATGACAGTAATCCAGGCATCCAGGAAGCAATCTGTGGATTCCAGTAGAAGCCACGAGACTGGAACTGTGAAGATCTGGGTGATACGGGCAGAAACAGAAATAAGGACACACAAAAATCTGAGGTGTTGGATAGTCTGTGCATCTAGCAAAATGATAAAAATACTAACAGAAACAGAGAAATAAGAAAATGAGCCAATTTAGGGGCTAGAGAAGGAAAATTATTTCCAATTTAGACATTCTGAGTTTGAGGTGAAGGGGTGCTACCGAATAACAATGCTCAGTAGGTAATCCAGAGCTGGAACTCAGGAGATGGAACTTGCCTACAGATATAGACCTTAAATTATCCCCATGGTTAAATTGTTGGATGTGGATGAGTTTATATGCGGGAGAAAGCATAGATAAGGGAGAGCAGAATTAATGAAGACTAATTTTGTAAATAGCCATAGTGAGTGAGCCAGGAGATTAAAAAAAGAAATTGGAAAGGGGGAAACAATGAGGTAAAGGCAAGACTGCATTATTGTGTCATGGAAACCAACCAGGAGAGGAGTTTCAAAAGAAGAAGCTCAAGACAGAGATGATGAGCAGTCAGGATGTCATGAAATTGATGACGAAGCCATTGGTGACCTCTGCAGGGGTGTTGTCAGACCAATGATGGGGAGGGAAGCCAGATTTCAGGATGTTAAAGAGAATGGGGGATAAGGAATAGAAAACTGGGTTCTAAGATACTGGAAACAAACACAAGGAGAATAAAATGCCAGCTTGAAAATTCAGGACTTTTCTGGTGGTGCAGTGGTTAAGAATCCGCCTGCCAATGCAGGGGACAAGGGTTTGAGCCCTGGTCCGGGAAGATCCCACATGCCGCGGAGCAACTAAGCCCGTGTGCCACAACTACTAAGCCTGCGCTCTACAGTCTGTGAGCCACAACTACTGAGCCTGCACGCCACAACTACTGAAGCCCGTGTGCCTAGATCCCGTGCTCCACAAGAGAAGCCACTGCAATGAGAAGCCCGCGCACCACAAGGAAGAGTAACCCCTGCTCGCCGCAACTAGAGAAAGCCCGCACGCAGCAATTAAGACCCAATGCAGTCGAAAATAAATAAATAAAATAAATTTATTTTAAAAAAACAGAAAATTCAAAATGGTCATGCTTTTCTTTTTTTTTCCCCAAACCAAGGAAGACTTGAGTTTTTTTCAAAGCAGAAAAGAGAGCAGAAAGAATTGCTGTAGATGTCCCCAAAGGGGGGCTCATAGCAGAAAGAGTGAAGATAGAGGGGATTCATTTGAGAAAGAATGTAAGGCACCTCTTCTCTGAAAATAAGCACAAGAGCATAGATCTAGAGGGGAAAAAATGAGTTTCAGGTGAATAAGTGTACGTTAGCTGTTAGAATGAGAGTGATATGGAGGACATGAAGAATGGTTTGAATAACCACTTGCTCTGTGTACACAGTTTAAAAATAATCCAATAAAAGAAGTGAGAACAACAATAAAAGCCTGGCTGAACACAGTGGCATGGCTTTTGAATGATAAACATTCAAAGAAACCACATCATTGTTCATAAACATTTACTAATTTAGCCTGTTACTACTTGCTCATTAATTCACTAAGATTGATGGAGATTAAATTGGGATAGTGAGCTACTGGAAAATTTTATTTCCTGATCCTACGCACTCACGCTCAACGTGAGCCAAAGCCCTGGTTGTCAATGGTTACACCACTGTGATTCAGAAGAAAGCTGTTCCACATTAGTAAATTAGATTAAAAACACATTGTTACTTTCAACATTAGCAAAAGCCACATGGTATGTTGCAACAAAGCAGAGGATTAGGGATCATAAAATCTTTCGAAACTAAGCAAGGCAGTAGGAATGGTTAGGACTTACTCACTTGTACCTTGGGACTATGAGAATTGTTCTTACTTAAAAGGAAGAATTAATTCTGAGGAAAGGGAAGAAAGGTACTGCTTATCAGAGAGACTAGAAAGTGAGATATGGGTGAAGTAGAGATAGAGCTCTATTGGAGAAGCACGAGGTAAATCTAGTCAAAGTAATAGTATGCTGAGGAAAAGAGAAAAGCAATTCAAGAAGCAGGAAATCAGTGGCTGAGAGAGAGGCAAAAAGGACAAGAGCTAGAAATCCAACCATCATTATAAGGTGAAATGTAGGGCATTTCCCACGTGCATTTTTCCCTTTATTAAATAGGGATTGAATTGGAATTTGAATGTAGCTTCTCAGAATAAATCTTGAAATGTGCCCAACCTTACTATCCCACTTACAAGGTCAGTGTACTAATATTTCAACAGCACACATTTGCCTTTAATTTAGGATTATTTCAAGCTGGGTCATTACAGAGGAGATTCTTCCTGTATTCCTGATTCCTTAATGTGACCCATCCCGGAGGGGATATGCGTCTGGACACTTGTAAACAAAGAAAACAACTTGAATCCGTTCTGCTTAGAGCCTAATGACATGAGATATATGTAGTTTGGATTATGGTAACAGCATGATCATTGGTGTCTAACCCTCCAACCACAGGTTGAACCACAGATAAGACCCCCAAGGGACCTTTTTTCCCATAGCAATTTGACTAGTGTCACAGATATCAGTAGAGTACTTCCTAACAGAACATTACTATGAGGATTCCTTGGTGTCTGGAGACAAGGAAGGGCAACTGGAGGGGCTGGAAACATACCGCATGGAATCCACTTAACAGTAGAAATCAGTTTCTGTTGAAAGCAACTGCACCAATGGCTCCGGATTTGAGCAGGCACTACGCCAAGTAGAAAGTCATCATGATGTCACTCAGACACATGGCAGGTAACAACATTAGGAAAGACACCAGACACGACTGCATCATGAACCCAGAGTGGATGATGGATCAAAAAGATACCTCAGGAGTGAAAATTTACGGATAGCCAAGAGGAAGAGGCTGGAATGATCCATGTGCTAATTGATTAGAGTTAGAGATATCAGTATAAATTCATGTTTATCTGGATGTTTATACAAATTGTTACATATGGAAATATTCATAGATATGTGTATATACACATGTTAGATTATACACATATATTTCCTTGCTCTGTCATCTGAAGGTCCAGTAGCAATAAGAATACTAGTATCCAGATCTTGGTTTCTAATACTGTTTTCCAGTAAAAGGAACCAGGGCTCCTTGGTGAAATGGTTAATTCTAGGACTGGGGCAGCAAATATACAAAATGAGCCTGGAGTTCCAGAAAATAAGGAAATACTTAAAGGAAAAAAGCCCATGGTGATAGGGCATGCCAAAGGGACACAGGAGCCAGCTAAAAGTATTCCCAATGGCCAAAGCTAGAATAATTTGAGAAATAAATAAATTAATTAATTAATTAATTAATTTAACCCAAGGTATAAAATAAATACCCGTGAGTCCGTATGAATACAGATAAATAATTGGGTCAAAGGATATGTGAGGGGGAAACAAATCTCCCATGCAAAAATATTTCCAAATAATTTATGTAGATATATGATCCTCCTGGAGGGGAAGCACGACTCTCCGCCACTTAAATGTGGGCTGGGCATAGTGATTTCCTTCCAAAGACCATGCAGCATGGAGAAGGGGGTGCTAATGTTACAATGGGGAAACCTGAGAAACACTACCTCAGCCAGGTATCAATCATTTGGGACACTACGTGAGGCTGGTAGAAACCGGCTGTGCTTTAACAGTTTGTTCACTGTAGCTTGTGGTTTCTAGTCAGTTTAACTGTTTTGTAAGTTGTATATGCTTTAGCTTTCCATTTCTCAAAAAACATTTTACTGCAACGATATTCATGTCACCACATTCCTATCTCCTTTCCTCGAAATATTGATTTACTAAACTGGTAGTGACAGTTTATCATTAAAAATAACCCCTCCTGATTAAAAATCTTTGTAGATATTGAGAGGGAACAAAGGATTCAACCAATCTAGTTAATGGACAGATACCCTCCCTTGAAAGCCTTCCTCATCTAAAGGTGAATAAATAAAAATCATCACAGAGGCTTAGGAAAACAATATGCAACAAAAACAATAAAAATGAAGTTGCATAGATGATTATAAATTTAGAAATGATTAACCACAAGAAAATAAGTAATTTTGCTTTGTATTCTAAATAAGATTTAAGAAAACTTGAAATTTATGATATAATTAAAGTTAAAATGATAATGTTTTAGAATGGGATAAAAAATGAAGTAGCCACATATGTCTATTTAAAATTAAAGTTAAATTTAACGTGTTAAAAGTTCATTCTAGCCACATTTGAAGTACTCAAAACTACATGTAGCTTGTGGTTAACATTTTGGATAGTATAGATATAGTACAGTTTCATCATTGCAGAAAATTGTTTGGGAAAGACTGCCCTAGATCCAATTACCACTTTACAGGAAATACAAGGGACAGAAAAACAAGTTAAATGGCACTATGAAGAGGCAATTACCAAAGTTCATCACTTGAGAAAGTCTACAGAATAAATGACTCATTCTTTTCAATAAATAAATGTCATTGAGAAAAATAAAGAAGGGAACATTGTGATATACGTTACAGAATTTTAGGAGACAAATCAACAAAATACCATCTATACAACTTGTTTAGATTCTGATATAAATTAAAGACATTTCTAAGACCACAGGCTATGTTTATCATGGGCTGTATTTCAGTTGATATTAATGAATTATAATAATTATGCATTTATTTTGGTAGAGTGACAATGGGACTGTGGTTAGGTTTTTAAAATACCTTAAATCTTAGAGCTAAGTTCTTATATATTTGTAAATAAATTGCAAAGATTTCTGGGATTTGTTTTCAAATACTCTAGTGATTCCCCTCCCCTCCACCCAATGGAAGTGGAGTAATAGATGAAACAATATTGGCAAAGTGTTGATGGTTGTTGAAGCTCAATGAGAATTTAAAACTCTTCTGATAATATTAAGTAAAAAAAGCAAGTTATATAATTATGTGCTGTGTGATCTCCATTTGCATATGTGGGTAGAAGTAAAGGCTTGAGTGTACATCGAAGTATTAACAGTGGCTGTTTTTAGAGTGATGGGATTATAAGTGATTTTTTTAAGCTTAAAAACTGTTATATATTTCCAGAATGAGTGTTTATTATTTTTTACTTAGAAAAAAAGGGATTGTAAAAGCAATTAAAATACCAAATATCATAAACAAAGACAGATTTTTTTAAAATAATACTTCTCTGCATTGGATAGGGAGACACCTGTGATTAGCATCAAAGTTTCTGGACTGATAGCACTTCTGTACAGTATATAGAAAAGGCTTTTGACCTAAAATTAGAATTTAAAGAAACAGGAGGAGCTTCAAGATGGCAGAAGAGTAAGACGTGGAGATCACCTTCCTCCCCACAAATACATCAGAAATACATCTACACGTGGAACTGCTCCTACAGAACACCCACTGAATGCTGGCAGAAGACGTCAGACCTCCCAAAAGGCAAGAAACTCCCCACGTACCTGGGTAGGGCAAAAGAAAAAAGAAATAACAGAGACAAAACAATAGGGACGGGACCTGCACCAGTGGGAGGGAGCCGTGAAGGAGGAAAGGTTTCCACACACTAGGAAGCCCCTTCGCGGGCGGAGACTGTGGGTGGCAGAGGGGGGAAGCTTCAGAGCCACGGAGGAGAGCGCAGCCACAGGGGTGCGGAGGGCAAAGCGGCGAGATTCCCGCACGGAGGCTCGGCGCCGAGCAGCACTCACCAGCCCAAGAGGCTTGTCTGCTCCCCCGCCGGGGCGGGCGGGGCTGGGAGCTGAGGCTCAGGCTGCGGTCGGATCGCAGGGAGAGGACTGGGGTTGGCGGCGTGAACACAGCCTGAAGGGGCTAGTGCGCCACAGCTAGCCGGGAGGGAGTCTGGGAAAAAGTCTGCAGCTGCTGAAGAGGCAAGACACTGTTTCTTGCCTCTTTGTTTCCTGGTGCACGAGGAGAGGGGATTCAGAGCGCCGCCTAAACGAGCTCCAGAGACGGGCGCAAGCCGTGGCTATCAGCGCGGGCCCCAGAGACGGGCGTGAGACGCTGGGGCTGCTGCTGCCGCCTCCAAAAAGCCTGTGTGTGAGCACAGGTCACTCTCCACACTGCCCCTCCCGGGAGCCTGTGCAGCCCACCACTGCCAGGGTCCCGTGATCCGGGGACAACTTCCCCTGGAGAACATAGGGCGCGCCTCAGGCTGCTGCAATGTCACGCTGGCCTCTGACGCCGCAGGCTCGCCCCGCCTCCTCCGTACCCTCCCTCTCACCGGCCTGAGTGAGCCAGAGCCCCCGAAGCAGCTGCTCCTTTGACCCCGTCCTGTCTGAGCGAAGAACAGACGCCCTCAGGCGACCTACACACAGAGGCGGGGCCACATCCAAAGCTGAATCCCGGGAGCTGTACCAACAAAGAAGAGAAAGGGAAATCTCTCCCAGCAGCCTCAGGAGCAGCGGATTAAATCTCCACAGTCAACTCGATGTACCCTGCATCTGTGGAATACCTGAAAAGACAACAAATCATCCCAAATTGAGGAGGTGGACTTTGGGAGCAATGATGTATATATTGTTTTCCCCTTTTTCTCTTTTTGTGAGTGTGTATGTGTATGCTTCTGTGTGTGATTTTGTCTGTATAGCTTTGCTTTTACCATTTGTCCTAGGGTTCTCTCTGTTTTTTTGTTTTGTTTTTGTTTTTTTTAGTATAGTTTTTAGCACTATGCTATCATTGGTGGATTTGTTTTTTGGTTTGGTTGCTCTTTCTATTATTTTTTTAATTACTTAAAAATTTTTTTAATAATTATTTTTATTTTTTATTTTAATAACTTTATTTTATTTTATCTTCTTTCTTCCTTCCTTTCTTTTCTTTTCTTTTCTTTTCTTTTCTTTTCTTTTCTTTTCTTTTTTCTTTTCTTTTCTTTTCTTTTCTTCTTTTCTTTTCTTTTCTTTCTCCCTTTTATTCTGAGCCGTGTGCATGACAGGCTCTTGGTGCTCCAGCCAGGTGTCACGGCTGTGCCTCTGAGGTGGGAGAGCCTATTGAGCTGCATGAGCTGCTTGTAAATTTGGGAGATTAATCCTTTGTCAGTTGCTTCATTTGCAAATATTTGCTCCCATTCTGAGGGTTGCCTTTGCCAACAAACACATGAAAGAATGCTCAACGTCATGAATTGTTAGAGAAATGCAAATCAAAACTACAGTGAGATATCATCTCACACCAGTCAGAATGGCCATCATCAAAAAATCTACAAACAAATGCTGGAGAGGTTGTGCAAAAAAGGGAACCCTCTGGCACTGTTGGTGGGAATGTAAATTGATACAGCCACTATGGAGAACAGTATGGAGGTTCCTTAAAAAACTAAAAAATAGAACTACCATACGACCCAGCAATCCCACTACTGGGCATATACCCTGAGAAAACCATAATTCAAAAAGAGTCATGTACCACAATGTTCATTGCAGCTCTATTTACAATAGCCAGGACATGGAAACAACCTGTGTCCATCAACAGATGAATGGATAAAGAAGATGGAGCACATATATACAATGGAATATTACTCAGCCATAAAAAGATATGAAATTGAGTTATTTGTAGTGAGGTGGATCGACCTAGTTCTGTCATACAGAGTGAAGTAAGTCAGAAAGAGAAAAACAAATACTGTATGCTAACACATATATATGGAATCTAAAAAACAAACCAAAAAAATGGTCATGAAGAACCTAAGGGTAAGATGGGAATAAACACGCAGACCTACTAAAGAATGGACTTGAGGATATGGGGAGGGGGAAGGGTAAGCTGGGACAAAGTGAGAGAGTGGCATGGACATACATACACTACCAAATGTAAAATAGCTAGCTAGTGGGAAGCAGCCGCACAGCACAGGGAGATCAGCTCGGTACTTAGTGACCACCTAGAGGGGTGGGATAGGGAGGGTGGGAGGGACACGCAAGAGGGAGGGGATATGGGGATATATGTATACGTATAGCTGATTCACTTTGTTATACAGTAGAAACTAACACACCATTGTAAAGCAGTTATACTCCAATAAAGATGTTAAAAAAATAATAAAAATAAATTAAGAAACAAAGCTCTAAGATTACACCCTTGCTGTATATTGTGTTTTATATTTCTTTCTTGATTAATTGTATGAATAGAGAGAAGGGAAAATATGGGGCATGAAAATAGAAGCGATGAGAGAGACAACAGCTAAGGACAGTCTGTGTTTAATCTCTGTTCTTGTAAGCAGCACACTGTTTTATTTATCCAGCAGAGAAAAAGGAGTCTGTCTCTCAGATATTTCAAATTGGAGAAAAGTGATAGAGAACAAAACTGTTTCCAAATGATTTTTCCATGGAATTCCCTGGCGATCCAGTGGGTAGGATTTGGTGCTTTCACTTTCGTGGCCTGGCTTCAATCCCTGGTCAGGGAACTGAGATCCCACAAGCTGTGTGGCATGGCCAAAAAAAAAAAAAAAAAATTTGCCCACCATAAAAGAGGAAGCCTGGACATTATATCTTCATTTCTACACAGGAACATGTAGGACATGTGACATTTGTCATAAATAGGCTAATGATACCAAGATCATGGATATGATCCCTGACTATATTGCATTCTTTTTAATGTGATGGTAAATGGGATTGTTTCCTTAGTTTCTCTTTCTGATCTTTTGTTGGTGTATAGAAATGCAACAGATTTCTGTGTATTAATTTTGTATCCTGCAACTTTACCAAATTCATTGGTGAGCTATAGTAGTTTTTTGGTAGCATCTTCAGGATTTTCTATGTGTATGTATCATGTCATCTGCAAACAGTGACGGTTTTACTTCTTCCTTTTCAATTTGGATTCCTTTTATTTCTTTTTCTTCTCTCATTGCTGTGGATAAGACTTTCAAAACCATGTTGAATAAAAGTGGCAAGAGTGGACATCCTTGTCTTGTTCCTGATCTTAGAGGATATGCTTTCAGCTTTTTACTGTTGAGTATGATGTTAGCTGTGGGTTTGTCATATATGGCCTTTATTATGTTGAGGTATGTTCGTTCTCTCTATGCCCACTTTTTGGAGAGTTTTTATCATAAATGGATGTTGAATTTTATCAAAAGGTTTTCCTGCATCTATTGAGATGATCATTTGGTTTTCACTCTTCAATTTGTTAATGTGGTATATCATACTGATTGATTTGTGGATATTGAAAAATCCTTGCATCCCTGGGATAAATCCCACATGATCATGGCGTACAATCCTTTTAATGTATTGTTGGGTTCAGTTTGCTAGTATTTTGTGGAGGATTTTGTTTCTGTGTTCATCAGTGATATTGGCCTGTCATTTAGAGCTGCCATATGATCCTGCAATCCCACTCCTGGGCATATATCCAGAGAAAACCATAATTCAAAAAGATAAATGCACCCCAATGTTCATAGCAGTGCTATTTACAATAGCCAAGACATGGAAGTAACCTAAATGTCCATCAACAGATGAATAGATAAAGAAGGTGTATATTTACACGATGGAATATTATTCAACCATAAAAAAGAATAAAATAATGCCATATGCAGCAACGAAGATAGACCTAGAGATTATCATACCAAATGAAATAAGTCAGACAGAGAAAGACAAATCATAGGATATCACTAATATGTGGAATCTGAAAAAGATACAAATGAACTTATATACAAAACAGAAATAGACCCACAGTCGTAGGAAACAAACTTATGGTTAACAAAGTGGAAAGTGAGGGGAGAGATAAATTAGGAGTCTGGGATTAACATATACACACTACTATATATAAAATAGATAACCAACAAGGACCTACTGTAGCGTAGGGAACTATACTCAATATTTTGTAATAACCTACAAGGAAAAAGAATCTGAAGAAATATGTATGTATAACTGAATCACTTTTCTGTATACCTAAACTAAAACTACATTGTAAATCAACTATACTTCAATTTCAATAAAAAGAACATTTGCTTTTGTAGAGGTTTTCAACA
The DNA here is from genome assembly GCF_965194825.1 of Balaenoptera physalus. Lineage (NCBI taxonomy): Eukaryota > Metazoa > Chordata > Mammalia > Artiodactyla > Balaenopteridae > Balaenoptera > Balaenoptera physalus. Next base: position 173,966,990 of record NC_138883.1, on the reverse strand, counting down.
TGTAGACTCCATTAAAGTGCAACTTTATAGTCTAAGCAAAGCAAGGAGTTAAGTTAATTATTAGTCTAGGCAAGTCAACAGGTTTAATTCTAAAAAATGTAACTTGGAGCTGATGTGTTTACACAAGTTCCCATATATGTGGATAGGTTACATTCTCTGCATCTAACCTAGTTATATAAATTAGGCTTCATAGATTATCTTGCTATTTTATTATTATTTTAAGTCTGAGATCCCTCAAAATTTTTCTTATTAAATTTGAATCTAAATTATTTTTTAGTTGAAGTATCAAAGGATTCATGCACCCCTCAGTAGGAGACTTTAACACTCCACTGACATCAATTTTCAATTTTTTTTCCTTTGTCTTTTTGTTTGCTCTCCTGATTGGGTGGTTTCCATTAGTCTATATTACAGCTAACCTATTTGTTCTTTTGCATTATTTAGTCTGCTATTCATTGCCTTATCTTGGTTTTTATCTTGGCAATTGAGTTGTCTAATTTTGATTTGTTCCTCTTTATAGTTTCTAGTTCCTTGTTATAGTGATCCGTATTTCTACCTATAATCTTGCTTAATTCCTTTAGCATTTGTATTACCTCCTTTTTGAACGCTGGTAGACTGGAGAGGTTTGTTTCATTGTTTGCTTGTTCTTTCAGGGGATTTCCCTTGTTCTTGCAGTTGGGAGTGGTTTCTCTGTTTTTCCATTTTACTTAAATTTCTCTGACTATGGATTTAGGAGAAGTGGTTACCTACTGTGGTCTTGAAGGGCTGTTTTTCTGTGGGAGCATCCCTGTGTAGACTGTGTTAGTCCAGTATTTTTGGTGCAAGGGCTGTTTTTGGTATGGACGCCTGCCATGTCTTTCCTTAGAGTGTGCTGGTCATCGTCCCCTTGAGAGGGAGTGTGTTTGGTTTTGTGGTGACGAGAACCTGCAGTGGATATTGGGTGAGGCCTCCTCTTTGCTCGGTGGCTGTCACAGCCCTATCGGGGGCAGGGTCTGTTCTGCAGGTGTTGGATTAGAAGCCCCCACATCTGATTCTAAGCTCGGATGTGAGGTAGGTGGGATTGGAATGCTACCGCTGGGGAAGGAGCTACTGTGCATTCTTGCCCAGGTGCTGTCTGCCAGGGATGGGAACGTGGGATTCCACAATGCTGCTGGACACCTGGTATGGTGCCAGAAAACTCTTCCGCTGCTGGAGCCACCCCTGGACCTGCCGCCACTGAGGGAGCCCTGATAATCAGCGCCACCCACAGTGGGTGCACACTCACGAAGCCCACCACACGGGCTGAGCCCCACTGCGAGCAGGCTGACATTGGGGCTGTTTTACAGCTCCCTCCCGGGCGTGCGTTTCCTGTCCTGATTCCCTTTTTTTTTTTTTTTCTTTCTTTTCATCCTACCTGATTATGTGGGGATCTTTCTTGCAGCTTTGGTTGTATATGAGATCTCCTCTCAGTTTTCAGTTGGTTTTCTATGGGAATTGTTTCACACGTAGATGTATTTTTGAGATGTTTATGAGGGAAGGTGAGCTCCGTGTGCTTCTACTCTGCCATCTTGATCTCCCTCCAAATCAAAATTCTTTTAGTTTTTAAAAATATAGCTGAACACTTCATGGTATCACCACAAACCACATCATTTGAGGGCCTAAAAATCTCATTCAGTCATTTCAAAAGGTTTTAATGGGGACTTATTTCTTGATAAATTTGACATTCTGAAATAGAAATTATTTTTAACATTTCTCCTGAGTCTCAAGTGGTATAATGTCAGGTGCACCATTCAGGGGTCTGTGTGGTCAAACCATCAATCAGGTTGTTACAGAGACCTGCAGAACCAATTTTAAAAATAACTCTTTTCAACAATAATTACTCTCATGCATCCCAGACCAGGAGTGAGTTAATTAATGTCTTAAAGATTTCCTTTTTCAATCATAACAGTAAGAAGTATACAAAATTTTTCTTGTACCCTAGTACCATCACATATATGAGCAACTAGATGACTACTTTAGTTTGAAGTTGAGTATCTCCACCTTGGGTAATGTGTAGACATTAATGAGGAGAGGAGACAATTTAAAAATATTTCCCAGAGTTGAGCCTGGAATTTCATGGAAAAAGACGTAACTGAAGTCTCATTACTTCTGGAATGAATGTGCTTTATTATAATACTTTTCATTTTTTCACAAATTCTTGGAGGTTAAACTAAATCATTAATGCATATTACCTGGCAGATAAATTGCTTTTTTTGTTTCAATTCTGAGTAGGATTTCACAGTTGAGGCTGGACTACCTTCTCTTTTTTTATTGAAAGATTTAATTTTCTTAAAAATTCTGTAATTTAATTGCATGGTGAAAAGAAATTGAATAAGATTTAATTATTCCTTGATTAATCATGCTAATTAAGACCCACCTTCACAAATCCTTTGATTTAAGATGCTTTCTATGGAATCAAACATCTTCTTTCCTTTTTAGTTAAGCCATCAAAAAAAGTTGGGTGATGCTTACATATCTAGCAACTTTTAACATCCAAAATATTTATGACTAGTAAGATGAATACTCATGAAAGAAAGCAGTTCATTAAGCATGAACTCACTGTGGTTGAAATACAACAGTGTTTTGTTGTTATTGATAACCCAGCCTTCATAATAATATAGTAAAATTCCTTTCTGTTGATGTTGACTGTAGACTCCCAAGGAAACCACCAGAAAAACCTATTGATCAAGCAGAACTAAGTTTGTCCCACCTAATGCAGTGAGAAAGAATAGATGCCTGCGTGCATAAATGGATAGATATTGGGTTGGGCAAAAGATTTGTTCGGTTTTTTCCGTAAGATGGCTCTAGTAGCACTTAGTTGTCTTTAACTTCATTCAAAACAATTTTGTTAGATTGTATGTGACAGCTGTCATATCAGCATGCATTTTAAAAAAGACTTATCGTGGAATGTTACTCAGCCATAAAAAGAAACGAAATGGAGTTAATTTGTAGTGAGGTGGATGAACCTAGAGTCTGTCATACAGAGTGAAGTAAGTCAGAAAGAGGGAAAAAAATACCATATGCTAACACATATATATGGAATCTTAAAAAAAAAAAAAAGAAGGTTCTGCTGAACCTAGGGGCAGGACAAGAATAAAGACGCAGAGGTAGAGAATGGACTTGAGGACACGGGGAGGGGGAAGGGTGAGCTGGGACGAAGTGAGAGAGGAGCACTGACATATATACACTACCAAATGTAAAATAGATAGCTAGTGGGAAGCAGCCGCATGGCACAGGGAGATCAGCTCGGTGCTTTGTGACCACCTAGAGGGGTGAGATAGGGAGGGTGGGAGGGAGACACAAGAGGGAGGGGATATGGGGATATAGGTATATGTATAGCTGATTCACTTTGTTATACAGCAGAAACTAACACAACATTGTAAAGCAATTATGCTCCAATAAAGGTGTTAAAAAGATTTTTAAAATTTAAAAAAATTTAAAAAAGACATCCAAATTGGTGAATTTTTGTGTAGCCATTTTAATATTGAAGATGGAAGGAAAAAAGCAACATTTTTGGCATATTATGATTTATTACTTCAAGAAAGGTAAAAATGCAACCAAAATGCAAAAAAAAAGATTTGTGCAGTGTATGGAGAAGGTGCTGTGACTGACCGAACGTGTCAAAAGTGGTTTGCGAAGTTTCATGCTGGAGATTTCTTGCTGGACGATGCTGCATGGTCAGGTAGACCAGTTGAAGTTGAAAACAATCAAATCGAGACATTAATTGAGAACAATCAATATTATACCACGCGGGAGATAACCAACATACTCAAAATATCCATATCAAGTGCTGAAAATGATTTGCACCAGCTTGGTTATGTTAATCGCTTTGACGTTTGGGTTCCACGTAAGTTAAGCGGAAAAAAACCTTCTCGACCGTATTTCCGTATGTGATTCTCTACTTAAACGTAATGAAAACATTCCGTTTTAAAAACAAATTGTGACGGGCAATGAAAAGTGGATACTGTACAATAATGTGGAACGGAAGAGATGGTGGGGCAAGCAAAATGAACCACCACCAACCACACCAAAGGCCGGTCTTCATCCAAAGAAGGTGATGTTGTGTATATGGTGGGATTGGAAGGGAGTCCTCTATTATGAGCTCCATCTGGAAAATCAAACGATTAATTAATCGTTTGATTTTCAACAAACTATTTTCAAAATCCCACAAGTATGGCTCCCAATTAGACCAACTGAAAGCAGCACTCGACGAAAAGCATCCAGAATTAGTCAACAGAAAACGCATAACCTTCCATCAGGATAATGCAAGACCATATGTTTCTTTGATGACCAGGCAAAAACTGTTAGAGCTTGGCTGGGAAGTTCTGATTCATCCACCGTATTCACCAGACATTGCACCTTCAGATTTCCATTTATTTAGGTCTTTACCAAATTCTCTTAATGGAAAAAAATTTCAATTCCTTCGAAAACTGTAAAAGGCACCTGGAACAGTTCTTTGCTCAAAAAGATAAAAAGTGTTGGGAAGATGGAATTATGAAGTTGCCTGAAAAATGGCAGATGGTAGTGGAGCAAAACGGTGAATACATTGTTCAATAAAGTTCTTGGTGAAAATGAAAAATGTGTCTTTTATTTTTACTTAAAAAGTGAAGGCACTTTTGGCCAACCAGATAGACGATAGATAGATAGATAGATAGATAGATAGATAGATAGATAGATGATAGATGGAAGGAAGGAAGGAAGTGTCCCAGGAGTGCATCAGATGTAGGAAGTCAGGAAAAAATACATGGTTTGGAGGATTGAGCTCAAGTGAATGAAGACAGGTTTTTCAAGGTAGGGAAATGATGGGATTGGACACATTTGTGACATAAATACCTAGGATTTGTAGATATAGCAAGATAAGTATCCAAATACCTAGGATTTGTAGATACGGCAAGATAAGTATCCATAGCGAGTCTGGATAAGTAAACTGCCTTCTGAAAAGTGAGCTGTTTGCTCAAGTGTGCAATCTGTTGTCCCAGTAGGAGAGCAATTCGCCCACAGAAGCAAACTGTTAGCCTGGATAAATTGGTTGGCAAGAATTTTTTGTAGCAAACAGTACAGTAATATGTTGATTTAAGGTTTTATCTTCCTGGAATAAACTGTCAAATCATGTTGACACCAATGGCCCCAATTCTTAGTCCCAAAAGAGAAACTGTGTTGATACAGGTTGTATCAATACTCACCTGAACCTGTTTTGCCTTATATCAGGCGGTTCTCAGTAACACTCCTTAATAGACCCTAAAATTAAGAGGTGGTGAATGTGTACTAATGTTTAAGTCTGAGTCTTAATTCAAATTGCCCCAGTTTGTTTAACTTTTCTCCTACAGAAGAGCAGAAAAGCTAATGATACCTTGGAACTCTGAGACTGCTGACTGTCTGCTGACACCAGCTGTCAGGCTGCTGTTTCATTAACAAGAAGTTTAGTGGGACATATATTTTATACCATAGAACATCACAGCCAAAATGGAACACGGAAATACCTGGGCAGATGTTTAGCCTCATAGGGAAGAACTTCACGGGATGCCAGCATGAGTGAAACTGGAGTTCAATCACTCCATTCTAATGATTCTAGAGAAAACAGGAAAACGGATGGAGAAGGCAGAGGGAATGGTGGGGTTTGGACACCCGTGGCTTGAAAAATAGCCTGAAACTGAATTTTCTTCATTCATGACTTAACAAGGGTACTTAAGGGAATCCTTACAAGTAGAGGTGAAATTGTAATGCAAAGTATGAACTGTTTAAGACAAAAAGAATACAACTAGTCCTAGTCTCTTGAATGCCATACTGGACTGTAGAGAGAAGATTTTCCATTTTAAGCAACCTTGCAGGCACTTGAAGGCACTGGTTTATTCCATTGATATTGGCAGGTCTTTTAATAGCATGGTACTTCACCCTGGCCCCCAATTCCCGAAAGCTGTTCCATCCAAAAGTTACTATTTATTCTCCACCAGAAGTAGATTTGCTCGCCTGTTATTTCTAAAACTACTATTAATAGAGCCCCCAAAGCACTCCTGTCTGCTGAACAAATCACAGAAATAGTAACATACTGCAATCTGCTATGGAAACGTGTCAATTAAAATAATGGATATTTCGTCGCAAATCGTTATCACAGTTTGACTTTACAGTGAATGGATGAAGTATGGTAAGGGTAAAGGAAGGGCAATGACAAAGGAAAACATACTAAATGATTTCAGAATTGGATGGTTTTCATAGAGGATGCAGGTTACTGTGGAGTTGAGACTGGCTTGGTGGGTATTAACTCTTAGGACTGACAAGGAAACCTGGAAGTTCTAAAGCTTCTTAGTATTTTTTTCTTTTTTAAAGAAATATATTGAAGTACAACGAACAAACTTTTACGTATGTTAGGTGTAAGTGTAGATATGGATCAAAGTTCACGAAACAAATGTCAGTGTCACCTGCACTCAGTAAAGTCAAAGAAAAGGAAGTGACCTTCAAGCTCTCAGCTTCCTCCCCTCCATTCCCCAAAACCCCAAATGAATTTCTGTCTTCTATTGCCAGTAATGATTGCTTCTTGCTTTTCTGCTTCCTGTATATACAGAATCATATCATACTTACTCTTTTGTGCCTGGTTTGTTTTGCTCAATATTACATCTGGTGCAACTTCTCTATATTGTCATTTATAGCTGTAGTGTATTCATTCTCATTGTTGTGTAGTGTCGCATCTTGTGAATATACCACAATGTACCCATTCAACTGCTGATGGACATTTGAGTGGTTTATAGTGTTTGGCTATTAGAAAATCAGGCTGCTATGAAAATTCCAATTCATGTCTTTTGTTGAACAAAAATACATACTTTTCTCTGTTGGGTATTTTGCTAGAAGTCAAAGTGGTGTCTCATGGGGGCACGTGCACAAAGCTTCAGTAGATTCTGCCAGTAGCCTTCCAATCTGATCATGCCAGTTTACACTCCTACTAATAGAATATGACGTTCCAGTTGCTTCATAGCCTTACAAATACCTGGTATTTTCTGTCCTTTTTTCATATCGTCTTGTTTTTATATATAATTTCTCCAATCATGTCTAGAATTTTAGCCTTCCCTTCACACACATAGTTAGGATACATAGTTCTTGAAGACCTCAGTGTGGTCAAGGGCCTCTAAGTCAAACAGAGGGACCCAGATATAGTGGTGGGACAGTGTCAAAATTCTGTAGTGTAAAAGTAGGTAACTTCCAGGACGCTAAGCCTTTTCTCCTTGTCATGAAACTGAATATTCCCATTACAGAATTTTGGTCATGAAGTATGAGCAAAAATTATCTTAAATTTATGAAAAAAGAAGTTTATACCCAGAGGCTAAATGTCAAAGACCATTGCCTTTAAACTCAAGCACATATGTGTATCTACGGTGTTTTTCCACAAGGCTATATTGCTTTTTTTGTTATGGGATTATGTACACACACTTTTAAGTGGTAACATCCTACTTTAGCTCTGCTCAGTATCTCTTTTTTTCATACGTTTGTTCATCTTTACATCTCTCATTTAGTTATTCATCAATCTGTTTAATTCTTCATTATCTGACTTCCCCACTAGAATTTTCATAAGGGGTGAAAATGTGTCTTACTTATTCATCTTTCAATATCCAGAACCTTGATCCATCTCTGGCACAGAGTAGGTACTCAATAAACATTTTGGTGGGAAATAATGAATGACCACTGACAAGAGTTTCGTGAGCACATATAAGGATGAAGAATGATGTAGTTTTTAAATTATTAATATGAAAACTTTTGGGCTTCCCTGGTGGCGCAGTGGTTAAGAATCTGCCTGCCAATGCAGGGGACACGGGTTTGAGCCCTGGTCCAGGAAAACCCCACATGCCATGGAGCTACTGAGCCCGTGCGCCACAACTACTGAGCCTGCATGCCTAGAGCCCGTGCTCCGCAACAAGAGAAGCCACTGCAATGAGAAGCCCGTGCACCGCAACCAAGAGTAGCCTCCACTTGCCACAACTAGACAACTAGAGAAAGCCCGTGAGCAGCAATGAAGACCCAATGCAGCCAAAAATAAAATAAATAAAATAAGTAAATTTAAGAGAAAAAGAAAACTTTTTTATTTAAAGCAACTTAATCTGATGGGAACTAGCTTACGTTTAACAATTTAAGACTATTCACTTTATGGCAACATTTTGCAAGTCCATAGCCAAAACAAGTCTGCAGCCAGTCTCACGAAAAGTTGGAAAAGCTGGCACTTCAAGACTGAGGAAGGTAGACAGAATTTCAAGAGCAAATTCTCAATGTTCTTTCCTGTCTTATTGCAAGTTATAATATTTCCTATTTCTTGTGTCTTAAGTAATTCATCTGTACTATTTAAGTATCTAATACTGTCTTCTAGTCATGGGGAAAGCTAGTATTTTGATCCATAAAGCAGCTGCTACCTTTTGTCACTGTTTTTAGTTCTTATGAGTACTAAGTTTAGATATAAAGTGCTGAAGTATTATTGCATGCGTTTTCATTTACAGTTATACGACTGTGAGACTTAAAGAAGTCAGGTAATTTATCCGTCTATTTCCAGGTATTTAACGACTCCAGACACATAGCTCTCTACTAAATTCTTAAAATTTCCATGAAATGAAATAAAATAACATTAGTTATTTTATACTTCTTTTGGTATCACACTGAAGTCTCATACCCCTAAGCTTTACCAACCTTCTTTATGCCTTATCCTTTCTTGTGATATTATAGTTTGAGTTTATTCCTAGCTCAGAAAAACGTTTTCCCTTTTGAGTTTTAAAAAATCAAATGGCCTTTCTTTTCCTTGTTGCTCTGGGAAGAGGCCGCTCTCTGACGCAAAGGCACACTGCCCTGTCTCATGTACAGTTATGCTGGTCACATCTCTAATTCGCGTGGTAACTAATGTAAAGGTGGATGCTGTTTGCGCCCACAAGAATAGCAAATGTAGAGGTGTTGGAAACACTGTCATAGTTGTCGGAGGACGTCTCCGTCAGCATTTTTCAGAAGAAGGAAACAGCAGGAGGTTTTTATAATGTAACTTTAATTATAATGGCCAGACACCCTGGCATTGGCTGAGGACCTGTTCAGGTTACACCTGCCAAGAATAATTTGAAATGCCTCAAGACATGTGTCTCATAAGTGGTGTCACTCCCTACAGGTGCTAGCCAGCAGTTCTTTTTTTCCCCTGTCCCTGGTCTCTGTTCACTCTTGGTCTGGCTGCTCAAATACATAGCGACTTGAAGGAAAATGAAGAGCTGTAATCAACGAGGTGAGATTAACAAGGCACTCAGCAAAACCACCATATCTGTGACACAGCTAAATACCTCCGATTTTCAAGCTGTGGTTTGGAAATCTAAATTTAAAAAACACAAACAAAATGGGTCATTTCTCACCTTCCAATATTAAGTTTATTTGTGGAGCTTTATATTTTGAACGTGACCTTCAAAGAGACAGATCATGAAACCTCTGCAAACCAACCAGCAGATGGCAATATATAGGCTTCCCTGAGGCTTTCTGATTGTTCTATAGCAGAGACTGTTAAATTTGTAATTTAGTTTGGCCAGGGAAGTTCAGGGGTAAAGAAATACTTAAACCAAAGTAGAGCAAGCAAATTTTATCTATTTTATAATTTTTTCCAGGTAATTTTACATTTTCTCTAATCCTTAGGGATTATATTTTAGATAATCATCACCAGGATTTCTAGTTCTCTATTTTTAGCCTAACTCCTTGGAACGCAGTTGACTAGAAAGTTAAACTGGGGAGTCTTTAAGCACTTTGAGCAGATTACCATATTTAGGGCTTTGTTAACAACAACAAATATTTAAGACATTGTTAAACTTCCAGATAAATTTATTTCATACACTCCCTGACACTCATATAATCTACTTGTCTGTAAAACATTTCCAAAGGAGATTTTCAAAATATTGCAGAATTTTACACTAATATTCTGGTAAGAGGAATAAATGGTTGTCTGTTGCAAGAGATGGGTTATGTCAACGGAAGCATTAATGAAAGCAAATGCCTATGCTGCCAGGCAACTGAAAGGCTAAACACCGATCTTCACTCTTCAAACTCACTGTCTAATCACAAAAAATGAGAAGAGTTACAGGATCTCCTTTTCTTCTCTTCACTGAACACTGAAGACACCTGTCCATAATTAGATAGGGGGCGGGGGTGAAACTGACAAACTTCATTATCCTAAGTTGGTAATTCTCATGCTGGTCTGCCTCAGAACACGAAAAGTGTTGAGCCCAACGTTGGATATCGTACAGCTATTTCTTTAATGGAATTATAATCTGCTAATATTAATTATCAGCCAGTACAGGAAATCTAATACAAAGCATTATTATAGCGTTGTTTTTCTCCTAATATATTTGCTGATTCATGAACACCAGGGAGGCGAGGGGATATTGGAATCAGTGGCAGACGAATGATGGATGAATCATAAATTGGATTGTGTGTTGGTTTATTTAATTAGTTTATTAGAGTTCTCTGGAAACATCTAGGCACTGTGCAAAATTAATATATACAAGAATATTTAGCTGTCCAATTAGGAAAACATAAATTAGTCATATCATGTATGCTGTAAAAAACCACAACTGTCAAAAGAAATTAAACAAATGAAGGGCTAATAAAAATAAATGTTTGGCACGTGTTCTGAATGCCCTGCACATGAAGGCAGTGAAGAAGCCTGAGTTGTTTTCTTTTTAATTTATTTATTTTTATTTATTATTTTTGGCTGCGTCGGTTCTTCGTTGCTGCACGTGGGCTTTCTCTAGTTGCAGCGAGCATGCGCTACTCTGTTGCGGTGAGCACAGGCTTCTCACTGCGGTGGCTTCTCTTGTTGCGGAGCACGGGCTCTAGGTGTGTGGGCTTCAGTAGCTGTGGCTTGCGAGCTCTAGAGCGCAAGCTCAGTAGTTGTGGCGCATGGGCTTAGTTGCTCTGCGGCATGTGGGATCTTCTCAGACCAGGCATGGAACCACTGCACTACCAGGGAAGCCCAGCCTGAGCTTATTAAGAAGGCAAATTCTTCCAGATGAGCTTGGTTATTTGGAAGAGTCAACTTCATCTATCTCTTTTTTATTTAGTTACTTATGTACTGACTGATTGATTGGCTGATGACTGTCAGGTGGTCTTTCCAATAGCAGAATTTATGAAATTTCTGATTTTCTTTTATACCTAAAATTTTATCACAGAACTAGAAAAGCCGTTAGAACATATCCCTTTCTTCCATACTTATTTTTTTAGAAGATAATTCTACTTGGGTTGATCATTTGTTTCGTACCTGTCTGCCTTGAAGATCACAACCCACTGGTTGAACACGGATCGCCATTGTATGAGCAGTAACTGTAGTTAAAAGAAAACTTAATTCACCTTAGAATCTACTTTATCATGAGCTCTATGGATTCTGAAACCTGCTTTTCCCATCCAATAGTCAAAATTATTTTCTTAGTCTTTTCGCTTTATCAATAAATCATTGAACATAAAAAATTACAGAATCTGGATTGAAAGAAAAGAATAAGTTAATTCGGTGACTTATATAGCAAGTTTAGGATTTAACTGTTTTAAAACCAATAGGCTTGTGATAATTATCAGTTAATATTAAAAATGAAGTGACTATCCCTCAGTCAAAAGAGGCTTTAGGTTTGAACACAATCTTTGTTTCCAATTCTCTCTGAAACCTAAATAACTAATTGTGAATTCTCATTTGTAAATCTAGGATCATATGATTTTCTTAGGCCTAGAAATATCTGTTACTGGTTGTACCACCCGGTAGATAGAATTTGTGTGTAAAGCAGAACAGGTGCTGACTATTCCGAACTAGATGAACTCACTGCAAGTTTCTGGCAAAGGAACAACAAGAAACCAGTGAATTAAATGAAAACATTGCCAGGCATTTATGAGCCCTTTGAAAGCACGCACGCACGCACACGCACACACACACACACACACACACACACACACACACGGCTAAAAACACTCAGGCTGTTCTAGTTATAACAGTATTGAGGGCAGAATTTAGCACTGTGGACAGCTCAGGAAAATCTCATCTGAATCCCTAACTACCAACCCACGTAACTGCAAAGCCAGCAGTGCATAGCTTTATTTTCATTTACCTAAATGTTTAGCTACTTCTTTGCTCTTTCTGGGCATTCTTTTTTGCATTTCAGATCTTGCTTCTGGAATTTTTGAGGTACATACTTTAGCAGTTCCATTAAATAAGGTTTATTGGTAGTGAGTCTGCTTTTGTCTGCCTGAAATATCTTTATTCAGCATTGCTCTGGGTTGATAGTTTAGCTGGAACAGAATTCTTTTTTTTTTTTTTTTTACTTACTTGACACATTTATATTGCCGTGCGATTGCCATTGTAGCATTAGCTAACACCTCTATTGCATCATAGAATTATCATTTCTTCTAGTGGTGGGAATAATTAAGATCTACTCTTGGGCTTCCCTGGTGGCACAGTGGTTAAGAATCCGTCTGCCAATGCAGGGCACACGGGTTCGAGCCCTGGTATGGGAAGATCTCGCATGCCGCACAGCAGCTAAGCCTGTGCGCCACAACTACGGAGCCTGCACTCTAGAGCCGGCGAGCCACAACTACTGAGCCTGCGTGCCACAACTACTAAAGCCCGCACGCCTAGGACCATTTTTAGAAAAGCCTCTGGTTTTGTTCTTCCTCATGATTGCTTTGGCTATTTCGGGTCTTTTATGTTTCCATAAAAAATTGTAGGATTTTTTTTTTTTCTATTTCTGTGAAGAATGCACTGGAATTTTGATAGAGATTTCACTGAGTCTGTGAATTGCGTTGGGTAGCATGGACCTTTTAACAATCCATAAACATAAAATGTGCTTCCCTTTGTTTGTATCTTTTTTTATTTCTTTCAACAAAGTCTTGTACTTTATATTGTACAGATCTTTCACTTCCTTGGATAAATTTATTCCTTTTTACTGTTTTCGATGTGATTGTGAATGAGGTAGTATTTTTGTTTTTTGTTTTTTTATAAATTTATTTATTTATTTTTGGTTGAGTTGGGTGTTCGATGCAGTGCGCGGGCTCCTCATTGCGGTGGCTTCTCTTGTTGTGGAGCACGGACTCTAGGGGCACGGGCTTCAGTAGTTGTGGCTCACGGGCTCTAGAGCTCAGGCTCAGTAGTTGTGGCTCACGGGCCTGGTTGCTTCGTGGCATGTGGGATCTTCCCAGACCAGGGCTCGAACCCATGTCCGCTGCACTGGCAGGTGGATTCTTAACCACTGCACCACCAGGGAAGTCCCGAATGAGGTAGTTTTATTTTTGAGATATTTCATTCTTAGTGTATAGAAATGTTACTGATTTCTATGTACTGATTTTTATACCCTGCAGCTTTACTGAATTCACTGATTAGAACCAACAGTTTTTTATTTGAGTCTTTGGGATTTTTGATACCTAAGATTACGTCATTTGCAAATAACCACAAATTTACTTATTTTTTTTTATTTGGATGACTTCTATTTGTTTTGATTGTTTTAGCTAGGACTTTCAGTACTATGTTAAATAAGAGCTGTTAGTGTGGGTACCCTTGTCTTGTTCCTGATCTTAAAGGAAAAGCTATCCATTTTTCTCCATTGAGTATCACGTTAGCTGTGTGTTTGTCATATACGGCCTTTAATATGTGAGGGTATGTTCTTCTGTATCCAAATTACTGAGGGTTCTTATCATGAAAAGATAATGTATTTTGTTGAATGCTTTTTCTGCATTTATTGAGACGATCGTGTATTTGTTACCTTTCATTCTATTCATGTGTATATTACAGTTATTGATTTGTATATGTTGAATCATCCCTGCATCCCAGGGACAAATCCCCCTTTTAATGAGTTCTTCATTTTAGTTTGCTAATATTTTGTTGAGAATTTTTACATCTCTGTTCATCAGGGATATTTGTTTATAGTTTTCTTTTCTAGTATTGTCTTTATCTGGATTTGATATCAGAGTAATACTGGCCTCATAGAATGAGTTTGGAAGTGTTTCCTCCTCTTCATTTTTTTTGGAAGAGATTGAGAAGCATTGACATTACATCTTCTTTAAATGTTTAATCGAACTCACTAGTGAAGCCTTTTGGCCCTTGGGTTTTCTATGTTGGGGGATTTTTGATTACCAATTCCATGTCCTTACTCATCATTGATCTGTTTGGACTTGCTGTTTCTTCCTGGTTCTGTCTTGGTAGTTTCTATGATTCTAGGAACTTATCTACTTCTAGTTTATCTAATTTGCTGTTGTATAATTGTGCATAGCAATCTCTTATGATTCTTTGTATTTCTGTAGTGTCAGTTGTAATTTCTCTTTTTTCATACCTGATTTTATTTGTCTTCTCTTTTTTTTCTTAGTCTTTCTAAAGGTTTGTCAATATTTTTTATCTTTTCAAAAAAACAGCTCTTGGTTTCATTGACCTTTCCTATTTTTCTGGTCTCTATTTCATTTATTTCTACTCTGATCTTTATTATTTTGTTCCTTCTGCTGACTTTGTTCTTCTTTTTCTTAATTTGTTTTTCTTTTTCTTAATTTGTTCTTCTTTTTCTTAATTTGTTCTTCTTTTCCTAGTTCCTTGAGGTGTAAAGTTAGGTTGCTTATTTGCAATCTTTCTAGTTTCTTATTATGTACAATTATCACTCTAAACTTCCTTCTCCAACTGCTTTTGCAGCATCCCATAGGTTTTGGTATGTTATGTTTCCATTGTCATTTGTTTTGAGATATTCTTTGATTTCCCTTTTAATTTCTTCCTTGACCCACTGTTTGTTCAGGAATGTGTTTCTTCGTTTTCACATATTTGTAGATTTTTGAACTCTCTGCATGCTGTTGATTTCTAGTTTCATACCTCTGTGGTCAGAAAAGATACTTGGTATTATTTCAGTCTTCTTAAATTTCTAAGGCTTGCTTTGTGTCTTATCATATGATTGATCTTTGAGAATGGAATAGAATTCAAATTCAAAGTTATTTTCATTCAAAATATTGTTAATATCAGTCACTGCTTCAGTCTTTTGTGGTTGCCCTGCGTGTGTATGTGTATATGTATGTGTGTGTATATATATACATTTTTCTAGAAGTTCAATTTATAATGTTTCTTTCACACTGTTGGTCACATTTTATTGTTCTTGATCCTTGTACAAATTTTGGATTACCTCTTTTTTCTTTAAACTTATAGTAATTATTATTATTCCTGGCTCTGGCAATTCTAGTACCTGACATCCCTGGGGTTCAAATTATGACTTTTTGTTATTCCTGCAGATTTTTGGTCAACATCATTAACTTCTTTCAGTATTTAGTCATTTTAGATTGGGAGTTTAAATTTGGCTTATCTCAATCTTTGAACATATGGAGGGGCCTGGCATCTGGATGCTTTCTTTTTGAGAGATTATATGTGTCCTTCTGTTAGACTTCCATGGCACCATAATCCAAAATTAATTTCTTGGTTTTATCTACTCCAGGCCACCCAAGTAATGCCAGTAGCTAGGTATTATATAACCCCCTCTTTGATTAAAGTGTAGCTTTTGGTGTCCCAAGCTTTATGTGAAGATCTCAGTTCTATTTTCTCAAGGTTTTGTCTCTTATTCCTTCTCAACTGTTAAAATCTTAGTAAGCAAATGTCTTTAGGGTGGCATTCACTTTTTCTTTTATAGAGATAAAATTTACATACCTTAGAATTCATCTTTCTACAGCATAAAATTCAGTGGAGTTTAGTATATTCATAAGGCTGTGAAACTATAACCACCATATGATTCCAGGACATGTTAATCACCCTAAGAAGAAACCCATGCCCTCTTCCCTCAGCTGCTGACAACCACTAATCTGCCGTCTGTCTCTGTGGATTTGCCATTTCTACACATATCATATAAAATGAATTACACAGTTGGAGGCTTTGTGTCTGGCTCTTTTCACTTAGCATAGTGTTTTTGAGATTCATCCCTGTTGTAGCATGTATCAGTACTGCGTTCCTTTTTTATGGCTGATTAATATTTCCTTGTGTGGCTACACCACATACCGTTTATTCATTCATCAGCTCATGGTCATTTGAGTTGCTTCCACTTTTAGACTATTATTAATAATGTTGCTCTGCATATTCATGTACAATTTTTTGTGTGGACTTTTTTTTTTTTTTTTTTTGCATTTCTCTTTGGTCTGTATCTAGGGTTGACATTGACATTGCTGGGTCATATGATAACTCTATCTTTAACATTTTAAAGAAACACCAAACTGTTCTACAAAGTAGTTGTGCCATTTTACATTCCCACCAGCAATGTAGTAAGTATAAATCTCTCCACATCCTTGCATACAGTTTCTGTTATTTGTCTTTTTTATTATTGCCACTTCAGTGAGTATGAAATGGTGTCTCGTTGTGGTTTTGATTTTCATTTTCCAGTGACTAGTGATGTTGAGCATCTTTTCATATGCTTATTGGCCATTTGTATGTCATCTTTGGAGAAATGTCTATTCAAATCTTTGGCTCGTTTTTTAAATAAAATTGTCTTTTTATTGCTGAGTTTTAAGACAAGCCCTTGTCGGATATATAATTTGCAAATATTTTCTCCCATTATGTGGGTTGTCTTTTCCCTTCCCCTTTAGTGTCCTTTGAAAATAGAAAGATTTTAATTTTCATGAAGTCCATTTTCTTTGGTTACTTATACTTGTCATATTTAAGAAACCATTGGGCTACTTCTTCACTTGCCAACTATGTTTTTAGGTCCTTCTTTAATTTTAATCTTTGGGGATTTCTCGTACATTTGTGCAGGCTCAGGCATGTATTTAGTAGGAGTTTTGTTGTATTTTTTCCATTGCTAGATTTTTTTTAGTGGGAGGGATTATCAGAACATCTGGTACACCTTATTTTCAGAAATGGGTATGACAATTTCTACTACCTAGATGTATGGAGTCAGTAAAATACATGCCAAAGAGCACTTTCTTGGGAACTGAGGAGACCTGAATTCAGATTTTGTTTCTACTACTTAATATGCCTTTGAGGATGTTAATTAATGTCTCAGTCTGAATATCCTCATGTTAAAATAGAGCTATAATAATAATACCTATTTCACACAGTTGTTGTGAGGGTAAAACAAGATAATACATGTAGCTGGAACATTCTAAGAACTCAGTAAAAGTTGTGTAGCTATATCATTATTAACAATAAAGTTCTCTTCAGAGTGTCTTTAGAAACTTCATGTGTCAACTATTTACCCATTTCTTTTCTTTCAGTAAGAGTAAAATATTTTGACAATGCTACATTTTCCTGAATGGTAATTTATTGAGCACTACTGTATTTTTAAAAAATTTTTATTGAAATATAGTTGATTTATAATGTTGTGTTAGTTTCAGGTGTACAGTGAAGTGATTCAGTTATGCATATATATATTCTTTTTTTACATTCTCTTCCATTATAGGTTATTACAAGATATTGAGTATAGTTCCCTGTGCTCTACAGTAGGTCCTTGTTGGTTATCTGCTTTATATACAGTAGTGTGTATATTTTAATCCCAAACTCTTAATTTGTCCCTTCCCCACTCCCCTTTGATAACCATAAGTTTGTTTTCTATGTCTGTGAATATCCTTCTGTTTTGTAAATAAGTTCATTTTTATCATTTTTTTTAATAGATTCCACATATAAGTGATATCATATGATATTTGTCTTTCTCTGCCTGGCTTACTTCACTTAGTATGATCATCTCTAGGTCCACTACTGTATTTATTAACTTGTTTTATAAAGTATGACACTGAGGCTGAGGGAGACATAATAGACTGATGAGATTCACAAAATCAGTAAGTAGTAGAACTGAGATTTGAACCCACCTTATCTGACTCTGAGATACATATCCATTTTTACTAAATCCAAGAATCTCTTAAATCTAATTTCTCATTCTATGTAATTATTCTCCACACTTCTGATCCCATTATGTGTGATGATTTCTCTCTGAATCTGTTCAATACTGCAGCTACTAACAATAAGAAGTTATTTAAATTCAAATTAATTAAAATTGAATGACATTAAAAATTAAATTCCTCAGTTGCACCAGCCACATTACAAATCCTTCCTAGCCACATGTGTCAAGTGGCTATCATATTCAACAGCACACATACAAAACTTTTCCATCATTGCAGAAAGTTCCATTGGACTATTCCGTTTTTTTCATTGAGAGAACTATATCACAGACACGATCACAGCCTTTGTTTCCTCCCTCATTGCCCTTTAAAATCATATCAGACATTTTTGCTCTTAACCACATCAAAAATTGCAAGCTGGGTTAAAGACTCCAGTCTGGTTGGCATTTGTACACTGATTGCCCTGTGTTTAAGTGAGTGAATGAGGTGCTGTTTGCCTGTCTTTTGCTGGAGTTTGGCAACCATTTCCTCCTGGGGCATACAGCAACATTTCAAGTCAAAATGACTCACTGCCTAAAAATAAGCTTAAGCGCAGCCGAATGAAAGTATATGAAAATTATATTCTCGTAAGTGAGTCCTATGTAAGCACTTATTTCTATTAGACAAATTCTAGTATTTATGGAAATTTACTGAATCCTATATACTCTAAACCTTTCTTGTATAAAAAGAAAGAAGGATATTGCATCAGTAAGCAGTTATCTCAATTTTAAAGAAAGTAAGAGATTGATTAGCAGGACTAGGCACTATTTATAGAACCTCTAATATTTAGTGTCTATCAAGTGAAGACCATAACACCCTTTACTTACTGTTCTTAATGTCAGGATTCCTGGTAGAGAAATTGAAACGAATTATAGCAAATAATGTTACTAATGCCATTTACGTAGTTGAGGATGGAGTAGATTTCTCTGACTCTTGAATCAGTGATTTACTGGGGCTTTGGTATGTTTCTATTTGGGGGCACTTCATGGACAGTATAGTCTGGATTTCAAGATAACTCATTAGTTAATAATTGAAGAGAAAAGATATGAGAGCCCCTGCATTTTTGGGAAACAAGACATCAAACTCTGATTTGGGAGTATCCCCATTTTACCAAATTGGAACTGTACAATTTCATTTCTTAGCAAAAAGAATATAATTTAATGAATTGATCCTCCATGAAGTGCTTAGGAAGCCTAGCATCTATTTTCATAATTTTAATACCCATGGAAAGAAGTCACCTTTTTAAAATGGAAGTTGATAAGAGGCAGCAGAAAATGGATGTATTAAGCATCTTAAAGGAATGGTTTGTAGAGAAGAGGCTCTGTCCGGACAATGATGGGTCTGTCTTATCACCTCATCTTTTGCTACTTGCTCAGCATCTGGCAAATACTGGTCACTTGATCAATAATCATCAATTCATGTGGTCAAGACAAAAGAGAGGAATCCCAAATCTTACCTTAAGACATATGGCCTCTCTAACGATGATTAGGAAGAATATAAGATAAACTACTGTTTAGTTAATTGTGTCTAAACGGATGTTGCCACAGCAGATGGGTAGTGGTCTGCATGGAACATAGAAAAAGAAAGCCAAAGCTTGGAAAATGTTAAAGTGATATGTCAAAAGCACTAATAGGGGAGTGTGAAGTAGCACTCTGGTATAAATGACCCAAAATGGATGGTTCACATTATCTCTGAACAGAAACAACCTCAGAAAAGCATAGGTAATTCATGAAGGCTGCAGTTGTTTGATGGAAATATTTCATAAGAATGAGTATATGGTTTTCTCTTCTTTACTTCTTTGCTCATCATCCTAATTTATGTTTGATTTTCCCATGTTACCCTACCCATCTAGGTCACATACTCTAAATACATGGCTATTCTGACGACTACATTACTACTGATTATTTTATGTCAGCTTTCTTTTTTATACATCAGTCTCTTCTGCGTTGTGTTAATGTGATTCTGTTCTCCCCAAACTGATCATCACTTAATGAACTAATAGTAGAAAACTTCTAGGCCTGGAAAAGTTTGGGACCCTTAATCCATGATGACCCCCAAGGTGCAGAAATTTGATGAGACTCAAGGAAACAACTACTGTCTTTTTTATCAATGTTATTCTATAACAACACCATGACCAATGTAAAAAAAAAACCACCACCAACAACAAAATCAACTCCTGGCTTCCAGTCTGACATATAAAGAGGTTGGAAGCCATTACTCCTCTTCTGAACAAACTAAACAAAGCTGAACAAACTTAAAATCAACAGGGCTTCTTAGGTCCATCAGAGAGTTGAGGTCACAGGGCAGATGGCTGCCCTGAACCCTGGAGAAATGGGCAAATACTGAGAATCACAGCTTTGCCAGGAGCCAACAAGTGGTAGGAAAACTTAAATAGGAATTTTTCATTGCTGGATGTTGAGTGTGGGATAGGTGGGGGAAGGAAAATGCCCAACTTCAGCCCCCTGTGTGACCTAAAGTGAGCACTGGGGGAGAGCTGAAGAAGTATTGTGAATACTTGCCAAGGTCACAGCCAAGGGGCACAGGCTCACTAAAAGCCTGATGCCTAATCATAAGATTTTAGAGTGCTTCTCTTCCCACATCTTACTACCCCATCACCAGGGCTCCTGTATTATAGTAGGGGATTACAACAGAAAGACTCAGATTCTATTTAAGAAGGAGTCTATAGGGAGAACCAAAGACAGTAAGGGAGACAAAATGAAGGACACGAAAGGAAATCGTAGCTTCTGACACCTGCAACTGTTACAAGCACTAAATACAATCTAATTCCTGGCCAGATAAACATAAAACCTCACCCTAAAGGTCTTTTTTCCTCAGTTCCTTTTATCCAATACATCACATCAAGCTTAAAACAAAAAATTACAATGTAAAATAAAAGGCAAAAACATATTTGATAGAAACAAAGTAAGCATCGCAACTAGACACAGATATGGCAGAGGTTTTGGAATTATCAGAACAGGAATTTTAAATAATTATAATTACTATGCTAAGGAGTATAATGGAAAAAGTGGATAACATCCAAAAACAGATAAGTAAATTCAGCAGAGATATGGATACTCTAAAAAAAAAGAATCAAAAAACAATGCTAGGGCTTCCCTGGTGGTGCAGTGGTTGGGAGTCTGCCTGCTAATGCGGGGGACACGGGTTCGGGCCCTGGTCTGGGAGGATCCCACATGCCGCGGAGCAACTGGGCCCGTGAGCCACAACTACTGAGCCTGCACATCTGGAGCCTGTGCTCCCAACAGGGGGGGCCGCGATAGTGAAAGGCCCGCGCACCGCGATGAATAGTGACCCCCGCTTGCCACAACTGGAGAAAGCCCTCGCACAGAAACGAAGACCCAACACAGACATAAATAAATAAATAAATAAATAAAATTAAAAACTTTCACGCAATTATGAAAAAAAAACAATGCTAGAAATCAAAAACACAGTAACAGAAGTAAAGAATGTCTTCATGTGCTCATCAGTAGACTGGACATGGCTGAGGAAAGAGTCAATGGGCTTGAAAATATGTCAACAGTTAACTTCCCACACTGAAAGATGAAGAGAAAAAGAGGAACAGAATATCTAGGAACTGTGGGACACTTGCAAAAACAGCAATATATATGTAAGGGGATTACCAGAAGAAATAAAGAAAGAGAAGAAATACTTGAAGGAATAATGGCTAATAATTTCCCCAAATTAAGGACAGACATCACCAAACCACAGATATAAGAAGCTCAGAAAACACCAATTAGGAAAAATACCTAATCTCCATGTAGTCATACGATAGTCAAACTGCAGATGATCAAAGCCAAAGAGACAATTTTGAAAGAAGCTAGAGGGGGAAAAGAAACCTTAAATATAGAGGAACAAGAATTAAAAATTACATCAGACTTTTCTTCAGAAATCTAGAAAGTAAGAAATAGTGGAGTTAAATATTAAATGTTGAAAGAAAGAAAACCCACTGGCCTAGAAGTATGTATTCAGTGAAATTATCCTTCATTTAAAAGTGAAGGAGAAAAAAAATACTTTTTCATACAAATAAAAGTGGAGGGAATTCATCACCAATAGACTTGCCTTGCAAGAAATGTTAAATGAAATTCTTCACTGAGAAAAAATATAATACAAATCAGAAACTCAGATGTACATAAAGAAAGGAAGTGCATTAGAGAAAGAATAAATGAAGATAAATTTTTTAAATTTTTATAATTTTTAATTGATCTAACCAGATAGCAGTTTGTTCAAAATAGTAGTAGCAATGATGTATTTAATGATTATAACTTATAAATACGTGCAATAAATGACAGCAATGGAATAAAGGACAGGAGAGAGGAATTAGGAATACTCTATTAATAGTGTTATTTGAAAGTGTACTTAAATTAGTTCTAAATGTATATTGCAGATTTAGGGCAACAGCTAAAATTTGTTTAAAGAAGTATAATTGATATGCTAAGAGAAGAAAGGAAATGGAATCATATAAAATGCCGAATTAAAAACAAAGAAGGCAGAAAAGAGTAGAAGATAAAAATATAAACAATGAACAAAGGCAATAAATAGAAAAGTTGCAAATAACGTAGATATTAATCAAACTATATTAATAATCACGTGAAAACAAGTGAACAAGTAAGCCACAAGAAGACGTGGAGGAAATTTAAATGTATATTGTTAAGTGAAATCAGCTGGTATGAAAGGCTAAGTGAAATCAACTGGTATCAATCAGTTGCTAGGGTGTGATCAACTCTATGACATTCTTGAAAATGCAAAACTATCAAGAGGGTAAAAAGATCTCTGGTTGCCAGACATTCAGGGAGAGGGAGTATTGATGAAGAGGTGGAGCAAGGGGCATTTTTAGGGCAGTGAAACTATTCTGTATGATACTGTGATGGTGGATATATGATAGGCATTTGTCAAGACCCTTAGAGCTGTGCAACACAAAGAGTGAACCATAGTTAAAACTAACAATGTATCAAATTTAGTTTATTAATTGTAACAAATGTGCCACGCTAATGCAAGACACTGATCAGAGGGAAAACAGTATCTGGAGGTGAGGTGAGAGGACAAAGTGTGCATATCGGATCTCTTTGTATTTTCTGTGCAATTTTTCTGTAATCCTAAAGCTGCTCTGAAAAATTAAAGTCTTTAAGTTAAATAAAATCAGTCCCGTGACTAGTAGAGCTAGTTGAATTGTTTTCATGGTATAACTTTGAAATTTAAGATACAATATCCAATTAATAATATTCATTGAATTACATGTTATCTGTCATTCTGATGTACTAATCACTTGAAAGAATTAACAGCAGCCCCTAACGATGTCTGGCTTATAACAAAAAGAAAGTTGGGAATAGAATTCTGGCTCAAATATTATTTCCTGCATCATCCCACCCTTAATGCTGTCTGCCAATATGACTAATCACTTCGTTAATTAGATTTTAAAGATTTTTCATGATTGCATTTAGTGAAAAATTTTGGAACTTATGCATGATTATTATACATTTCGTGATCTTGTAGTAGCCCTGAAAAAAGTTTGAATTAAAAAGAAAATCTATTATTAATCTACAAGGAAGTGCTACCGTGCCAATAACAATGTACTGACTTGCCTGCACACCCAAAACTTCAACCTGTTCACTTCTCAAAATAGTAAAAATATTCACACACAGCTGTCAGCATAAACAAAACTATGCTCTCTGCATCACAGAGAGAATGTTTGTAAAAACACAGGCATGGCTGAGTCTGTCTCTACAGGTTTAAAAAGTTATCATTTGTGTAAGAATCAGCAGTATACAGAATGATTGAAAAACCTGAAATAAAAATACATAGCTAAAGGATTGCAGGTGAAACAAAAACTCCTGAGATGTTACCTAACTGAAATTAATTTGATTTTAAAACGTGTGGCATGTGGTGCGACTTTACCAATACATCATATCATATATGTATTCCCCACTTGTCATATTATATATGACAATTTCCTACTGATGACCACAGAGGGCAATTTTGGTTTTGGTAGCATTTTTTTTTTTTAAATCTTTATTGGAGTGTAATTGCTTTACAATGGTGTGTTAGTTTCTGCTTTATAACAAAGTGAATCAGTTATACATGTACATATGTTGGTAGCAGCATTTTTTTTTAATTTATTGATTGATTGATTACTATGTTGGGTCTTCGTTTCTGTGCGAGGGCTTTCTCTAGTTGCGGCAAGTGGGGGCCACGCTTCATCGCGGTGCGCAGGCCTCTCACTATCGTGGCCTCTCTTGTTGCGGAGCACAGGCTCCAGACGCGCAGGCTCAGTAGTTGTGGCTCACGGGCCTAGTTGCTCCGTGGCATGTGGGATCTTCCCAGACCAGGGCTCGAACCCGTGTCCCCTGCATTAGCAGGCAGATTCTCAACCACTGCGCCACCAGGGAAGCCCGGTAGCAGCATTTTTAAGAAAAAGTAATTTTAGCGGGAGTGAGGGAATGATGAATAGGCGGAGTACAAAGGGATTTTTTAGGGAAGTGAAACCATTTTGTGTGATACTATATATATATTCCAACAGAATCCTTGGAAGTTAGCAGTCACAAATCACACACTTATTATCTCTGATAAAGCTCAGGGACATTTACGAGTGTGGAGAAAAGGGAACCTTCTTGCACTGCTGGTGGGAACGTCAATTGATACCGCCACTATGGAGGACAGTATGGAGGTTCTGTTCTATTATATAGTGGTTCAACAATGTAAACTTATATTTGCTCTTCAAAATTTATCAGTGTATTTCTTTTAGGTTAATACATTATCAATGTTTCACACATTTTTCCATGAGGCTGTTAATTTTGGGTACAAAATATATTTTATATAGTTATTAAATCAAATTTTAATTATATTTCCAGAGGATCTACATCTGTATTTAATTTTTAAATTTTATTATTTTTATTTGTATCGAAGTCTAATTGATTTACAGTTTTGTGTTAGTTTCAGGGTAATGTACGGTTCAGCTTCTTTCCTTCACAGGATATTTGCTTAAGGAAGAGGCAAATGCTAAGTCAAAAAAAAAAAAAAAATTAGAAAAAGTATTACCAATAAGAAATAATGAACATTAAGAATGACTTGTTTTTCACATATTTAAACATAAGCAATTTTTAAAAGCTGTTTTCAGTTTCCATTTCTATGTCTTGGTATTAGCAGGAAAGAAATTAACCTTTAAATATCTGAAGAAGCTCAGGGAGGCTGATACCCTTAAAAGTTACTTGACTATTTTCAGGGACTACCAAAATTTTCAGTGTACACTGAATAAAACCTATGGATAAAATTTTACATGCTTTCATTAGAATCCATGTATGTTATTCAAAAAGAAATTTAAAACGTACTTTACCAAACCAGATAAAGAATTGTACAATACCAAAAAATTAGAGAAAAAAATTGTACCATACAAAAAGTTGTACTACAGTACAATTATTCTCTTGATAAGTGTAATCTATCATCAACTTAATTCATTTTACAGAATGTTTAATATAATCTACTTCATCACAAAAAGTACAATTATATTTTAAGTGTTCAATCAATAATTAATTTTTTAGCAGTAGTTTTTTTCTTTCATTAAATATATAGAAAAAGGACAATTATGATGTTTCAGGATATTAATGTTGTTATCTCAGAGCTTTAGAATGTGATTTTAATTTTTCTCACATGCTAAGCAAAATTTACTGAAGGCATACCATATGTTACTTTGTAAATAAATTATAATCTTAACTAGACAATATATTGGATTATAACAGGCTAAGAAATGAGAAATAACTTTTCTTATCTTTATAAATATGCAGATAAGTTAGTTACATTAGCAAATTTTAAGTTTAATAATGTGAATATTAAGACTATATCTGAATAAAAAATGAATTTAGGCTTTTTCTGAAATTTGGATTGGACTGATTGTTGTCAAGAGAGAATTGAGCTGGCTTATTAGATTATATATAAACTATTTCCCACAAATTGAAGGACCTAAATCTGCATCTCCAATATTTGGATTGATAAAGTTTTTTAAATATATGATGAAATAAAAGCATTTAATAAAAATTATTATTATAGCAAAATTGTATTGGAACAATCAATTTTTAGATTTTTTTTCCAACTCTTTCTGAATCAGATTATGCAAAATGCTTCAAGCAGAGATAATTAACACACGTTTGATAAATCTTAGTGAAGGCTTTTGGTTTACTTCCCAGAAGTTGAGAAATTGAAAGATTTTATTGACTGAGTAACAAATGCTGTTGCAAATCAGGTCATTTCCAATTCTTTTCTTTCAAAACATTTGAAGGAGGACCTATTCAAATGGTCAGCTCACACATCATTAAGAATAATCTGGGTGATACATCACTATATGATATTTGGCTTATACTTCAAGAAGAATTGAGTACCATTAGTATCAAATTCCTTTCATTCCCATCTCCTTATTTCGATGAACAAGGTCTCTCAGGCTTTACAACAATATTCACAGTGACTTAAATAGAATTTACATTGTGTCCCTTCTCATTCTAGCAATAAATAATATTCATCCGTGAATACATGAACTGATTGAAGTAAAACAGCCCTAGTTAACTCATTATGAGATTCATTTCCAATTAAACATTACTCTTTTTAAAAAACAAATCTCCAAGTGTGTAATGTATTTATTGTATTGTGTTAATGTATTACTAATAAGTGTAATAATAATTCAATCCACAAAATCGTTTAGAGCATTATAGTTAGAGAGAATTTAACCAACATAAAATTTTAATTTATATACATCTTTTTGTGACAGACCTATGTTTTATAAAATCATTCAAAGACTCAAGAATGAAAGTATATTGTCAGAGGATGAAAATGTAGAGAAGGGGAAATAACATAGAATTTCAATGAGAAGATGGACTATTATAAGTATTCCTAATAAAGAAGAGCCTTTTCATGATTTTTTTTTCATAGAAATTGTGGGTATTAAATTATTATGGCATTTGGAGTGTATTAGATATAAGTATTTTTATTTTATTGTGGTAACAACATGTCACATGACATCTTCCTTCTTCACAGAGTTTTAAGTGTACACACAGTATTGCTGGTCATAAGCGCAGTGTTGTATAGATTAGAACCTACTCATGTTGCAAAACTGAAAATTTATATTGATTGATGGACAACCCCACTTTTCCCCTCACCCCCACCACTGCTTTTATGAGTTCAACGTTTGTAGACTGCACATATGAGGTTATGCAGCATTTGTTTTTCTTTGTCTGGCTTATCATTGTTATGTCTTCCAGGTTCATCCTTACTGTTGCATAGAGCAGGATTTTCTTCATTTTGGGGGCTGAATACTATTCTGACAGACACTTAGGTTGTTTCCCTATCTTGGCTGTTGAAAATGATACCTCAGCAAACGTGGAGATGCAGATATCTTTTTGAACTAGAGCTTTTGTTTTCTTTGGATAAATACACAGAAGATGGATTGCTGGATCACATGGTGGATCTATTTTAATTTTTTGAGGAATCTCCACACAGTTTTCCATAGCAGCTGCATCATTTTGCATGACACTAACATAGTACAAGGGTTTCAATTTCTCCACATCCTCACTAACAAGAGTTGCCCTTGTTTTCTATAATAGCCACCCTAACAAGTATGAAGTGATGTTTCATTGTTGTTTTGATTTGCTTTCCCTGATTAGTGGCCTTGAGCATCTTTTCATATGCCTGTTGGCCATTTGTGTGTCTTCTATTGGCTACATTTAAAAAATAATACTAGTTTTATTTTTAAATGACAATATTTATAACACACCTGAATTTTCACCATTTGAAACTTAGGATCAAGATTCTTAGATGACTATTTAAAAATATGCGAAGAGTACATAGGTTTTCAAAATATTTTGAAGTAATACAGGAGAAAAGCATTTGCAGACTACCACTATAAATGCTATAAAAAAAACTCCTAATGATAGTATGATTTTTTTGAAATTATTTTATTGTTCTTGCGGGAACATACAACTTAAAAGTTAAGTGATGGTCAGGCTACAGTTAATCTACTTAAGTATATCCTTAAATATATCCATTTTAGGTTATCTAACTATTACCTAGTCTTTCTGTACAGTTAATTTTATGATAATAAGATTCTGGAATGTAACTCCACGAAGACAGATTTTTGTCAGTTTTGGTCCCATCTGTATCCCTAGAACCTAGAAGCATGTCTGGCATATAGTAAGATCCAATAAATATTATCAAATAAATATTAAGTGACTGACCAAATAAATTTTCTTTATTAAAAAAAGTTAATAATATTATGGTTATAATGAAAATCAGTCTTCTCCAAGGGGTCAGCAAATTACACCCCACCAGTTGTGGGGTTTTTTTTTTTGTTTTTTTTGTTTATTGGTTTATTTGGCTACGTCAGGTCTTAGTTTCAGCACACGGGATCTTTGTTGTGGCATGCGGGGTCTTTTAGTTGCGGCATTTGGGAATCTTTTAGTTGTGGCATGCGGGATCTTTAGTTGCGGCACGTGAACTCTTAGCTGCAGCATGTGGGATCTAGTTCCCTGACCAGGGATCGAACCCGGGCCCCCTGCATTGGGAGTGCAGAGTCTTAGCCACTGGACCACCAGGGAAGTCCCCCACCAGTTGTTTTTGTTCCCCAAAAAATGTTGTATTGGGACACAGCATCCACGCCCATATGTTTCTATACTGTCTGTGGCAGCTTTCACACTATAAGGACAGAGGTGAGTAGTTGCATGAGAGACCATACGGCCGGCATAGGCTAAACTATTTGGTATGTAGCCCTTTCCAGTAAATGTTTGTCGATTCCTGCTCTATCACATCTTTCTCCACTCTCAGGGAAGCAGAAATTAAAACTCTTTTAGCTCTTCTGGTGTTTAACTCTGCATTTATAAATGTCACCTGTATTGCTTTTAGCCTGCATTAAAAGACAGATACACACACACACGTGCTCCAAACAGATGCACAAACACTTCCCTTTTGCTTAAATCAATATTTAGGATTTTTAAAAAGTTACTGTGACTATGTAATTGTCATTAACAACTGATACATTTCATATTTTTTCCTGTACAATCTTTTGATTTTCCTGAATTTAAGATTACTTGGATGTGTGCAAGTACCAAACAGTATTACTATTAACCCGAAATTTGTATAGCCCTGGGAGCTTTCAGGTTTTCACCCACATGCCCCTAATATAAGTGTAGAAAAGTGTACAAATTTTGTGTGCAGCCTGATAAAATTTTACAAGATGTAACTGTTACCCAGATCAAGATCTAGAACATTTGCCTCAATCCAGAGTGTCTCTGTGTTTCCTCCCAGACATTCCAGCCCCCAAAGTAACCACTATTATCATTTCCATCGTTACAGATTTATATTTCCTGTTTTTGAACTTGCTATAAACTAAATCATGCACCAAAACTCTATCTTACTTTCATTCATGTCAGCGAGATTTATTCATGTGGTTGCATGCAGGTAGTTATCTACCATTATCATGGTTAATTTTGTAAGAAATTGCCAAACCATCTTCCAAAGTGGCTGCACCATTTTGCATTCCCACCAGCAATGAATGAGAGTTCCTGTTGATCCACATCCTTGCCAGCTTTTGAGTTGTCAGAGTGTTGGATTTTGGCCATTCTAGTAGTTGTGTAGTGGTATCTCACTGTTGTTTTAATTTGAAATTGTCTAATGACATGATGTGGAGCATCTCTTTATATGCTTATTGTCACCTGTATATCTTCTTTGGCGAAGTGTCCATTCAGGTCTTTGCCACATTTTTAAATCAGGTTGTTCATTTTCTTATGGTTCGCTTTTAAAAGTTATATGTATTTTTTGGATAATAGTCCTTTATCAGATGTGTCTTTTGCCGATATCTTCTCCTAGTCTTTGGCTTAACTTCTCAGTCTCTTGACAGAGTCTTTTGCAGAGCATGAGCTTTTAACTCCAGTTTGTTTCTTTCATGGATTGTGCCTGTGGTGTTATATCCAAAAATTCCTCTCCATACCCAAGGTCATCTAGATTTTCTCCTATGTTTTGTTCTAAGAGTGTTGTGGTTTTGTATTTTATATTTAGGTCTATGATCCATTTGAGTTAATTTTTGTGACGGGTGGAAGGACTGTGTCTAGTTTCATTTTTTTGCATATGTATGCCCTTGTTCCTGTACCATTTGTTGAAAAAACTATCTTTCCTCAATTGCATTGCCTTTGCTCCTTTGTCACAGATCTTCCAGCTGCTTTTAAGATTCCCTTCCCTTCCCTTCCTTCTTTCCTCCCTTCCTTCTGGTAGACGTAGAGCATTTTGCCTAAACATGTAGGGAGTATATAGCTATCTACAGCATGATGTGCCTAGGTCTAGTTTTCTTTTTTTTAATTTTTATTAATTAATTAATTAATTTATTTATTTAATTTTTTTAGCTATGTTTTTTCTTCATTGCTGCGCACAGGATTTCTCTAGTTGCGGCGAGCAGGGACTACTCTTCGTTGCAGTGCGCAGGCTTCTCATTGCGGTGGCTTCTCTTGTTGCAGAGCACGGGCTCTAGGCGCGCGGGCTTCAGTAGTTGTGGCACGTGGGCTCTAGAGCACAGGCTCAGTAGTTGTGTCACATGGGCTCAGTAGTTGTGGCGCACGGGCTTAGTTACTCCGCGGCATGTGGGATCTTCCCGGACCAGGGGTCCAACCTGTGTCCCCTGCATTGGCAGGCAGATTCTTAACCACTGCGCCACAAGGGAAGTCCCTATTTAGAAGTATAACCTACAACCAGTCCCTGTCTCTGTGTAGATTAGAATTCTGAGAAGTCCACCTAAGGCTCAACATGGATGATATTAATTCAAAAAGAATAACTAGGAAAGGAATAGCTCTGATGACTTGTTGAGGCCCCTCTAGCTTCATGTCAGCAAATGATAGAGATGTGTTTTTAGCTGACTGCAACCCCAATAAAGGAAGCACAATGAATATTCAACTAGTAAAAGTGAAAGTTACTAAAATGGAAAATACTATATGGAAAATAATCCCTGTCCTCCTATAAAATATATTTATGGTATTTATAGACACACATGAATGCATGCCACATAAATATGCATGTCCTTTCTGGCCTTTGGAAACAGAATTTTCTTGATGTAGAATGTTTGCTCATAGAGAAACCCATGGGCTCCCTCCCAAATATGAGCTGTGGCTTTCATTTGTTTAGATCAGGTGCCTTTATTTTGATGGTTTTATAAAGAACAGACTCAAAAACACAAAGTAGGTTTAAAAGACATTAGCAAAATGCACAGCCAGACATCACAGTTAATAGACCAGTGAGTAGCACCCTCTGTCAGAGAGGCTAACATCTTTCTACCAATAAACATACGTTTGTTTTTCTTTTGATGTACAGGTGTTTCAGGCCTCTGTGCTCCCAGTTAATTCTGTGAATTCTGTCTGTCTCTCTGATATTCTCTCTCTGGCTGATTCCTCTTTGCTATTACTCTACATCACTTACCCCGGAGACATTTACTTTGAGATTAAAGAGGAAAAAAAGAAACAGTCTTACTTGGTAAAACAATTCTAGAAGGCATAAACTTCCCATCCTAAGTTCTCTTTGTATCAAAATAGTTCACCACCTTCACTTCCCACAAGGTGCCTGGGCGGTAGTTACGTAAGAGGTGGTAGGTTTGAACTCTCCCTTCAGGCCCCAAAAGAGAAAAGATCATTTTGATTCTCCTGAGTGTCGTTTGGAAATGCTCCCAAACTGATTTCCACATTGTGATAAATAATGTCAATCAATTTCCCAATCTAAATAAAGTATGATACTAAGACTTACTGGCTCTGTCAAAGAGTTGTCCAAAAATTGAAACATTCAGGAGGTCATTCTGCTCCCAGGATCTGATCTACAAAAATATCTTTGGAGCTGATTTTCTTGGGAACAGAGAACAATCCATTACAGCCCAGGTCAGACATGCTGGCAAGTCTAGGGGACTTTTCTAGGACCACAGGTGGACCTCTTGGCGTGCTCTCCCCAGGTGGGAGAGGATAAACGGAGAGGATCATGGTGATGAAGACGATGTAGAAAGGGGACCAATCTACATGAAAACACAGCAACAATCTTTCTCATTCCATATGTGCATGAATTAGAAGCCAGATGAGTGTACTCCATCCCAAGAGATCTGTTCTCTGAGGCATGTGTCTCCCTCCCATTAGCACTGTATGAATGAGTCTTTTGCAATAATAACGAAGCCCAAAGAAGGAAACCTTTAGTGCCTAATCCATAAGGGTATATTCTTCTCTTGATGGACCTGTAATTCCTATCATAGCTAATGGGTGTTCTAAACTGACATCAAAAAAGCTGTCTGTCCCATTGTGTGAAAAAGGTAAAAGGTCTCTTTGCAGCCTCATTATCATTCAAACTGATCTTTTCTCTCCTGCTTCTCTCTCAGTAGATGTGCCTCTCCCTTGAGGTACTTGTGAGAAGGGAGAGCCTTGGAAATTACACATCTGGTAAATCGAACAGATTTTAATGCAGTTTACTCTATAGTTCCCAGTCTGTTTCTCTTGGATACCAATGCAAAGGTTTTAAACTTAGAAAAGACATTATTCTTTCAGAAAAATGGGTTCACATTTATTCAAAGAGCATATGTTCTGTAAATGTGATATAACAAAGGTTATTCTGATACCATGAAAAAATATGAATTCTTTAGTTCTAATGAATGAAATCAAGCAAGCTATTCCAGATCTCTTTGTGTATATTATAGCCCTTCTCTCTCTCTCTCTCTCTTTTTTTTTTTTTCTTCCTACATAGGATCTTTTAAAGCTATTAAGAGAATGGAAATAGAGAATAGGAAAAAAAAAACTGATATGAAAAACGTTCTTTTCAGGGCAATTTTTTCCAGCATTTTCAATTTTTGGCTGGAGCATTTATTCTGACACTTTGTGGAATGCCACCTTGCACTGTTGAATGGGCCATTTTGTCTTTCCTTTGAGATGATATCCTCCTCATAAAGACGGGCTATGCATACTCTGTATTTTGCATCCTCCGTAATACCTAAACCCAAAGTTCAATAAACCAAATGGAGTTACATGACCATGGTGGTTTGTATTATAGCAACAAGGCTAAGCTGAGCTACAGTTCCCAGAATCTTCTTTGCTGTATGTTTCCGAGTTAGGGTGGTATGAAAGAGAAATTCCTATGAAATTTGGAAGGTCGAAGGGAAGCAGCTGTCTCCACATTCTACAGACTGGCATGCTAGAAGACAGCCTGACACACAGAGATGCTGGGGGGGTTTCAGCTTATCCTCACTCTACCGCTGCACATCCGGTGACCCCATACGAACGAGTTCCGTTCCGAGAGCACGTTCGTAAGTCCAACAACATTAGCCTAGGTACCCAGTCGGCTATATAGTACTGTACTGTAATAGGTTTATGATACTTTTCACACAAATAATACATAATAAACAAACACACAAAAATAAAACATTTTTAATCTTACGATAACAGTACCTTGAAAAGTACAGTGGTACAACAGCTGGCATACAAGGGCTGGCATCAAGTGAACAGGCAAGAAATAAAGATACTGTACTACTGTACTCTATAGAGTACTGTATAGTAAAGCACACAAAAGCACAACCACTTGTAGAGGATGCATGCACGTGACAATGTATGCCAGACATGTGCTAATTTACATGATTGGACATGTGAACGCACGTTTTCATCTTTGAAAGTTCTCAACTTGAAGGTTAGTATGTAGGGGACTTACATACTAGATGCAGAGGCAACAGCCTTTCTCTGTATGTGGAAGTGGATCTCTCCACAAACCTCCCTCATGGTCTCACCCTAGCATCTGGACTTCCATTATAGGTTATTACAAGATATTGAATATAGTTCCCTGTGGTATACAGTAGGTCCTTGTTGGTTATCTATTTTATATATAGTAGCATGTATATGTTAATCCCAAACCTCTAATTTATCCCTCCTCCCTTTCCCCTTTCTGGTAATCATAAGTTTCTTTTCTATGTCTGTGAGTCTCTCTCTGTTTTATAAATAAGTTCATTTGCATCATTTTTTTAGATTTCACATATAAGTGATAATCATATGATATTTGTCTTTCTCTGACTTACTTCACTTAGTATGATAATCTCTAGGTCCATCCATGTTGCTGCAAATGGCATTATGTCATTATTTTTTATGACTGATTAATATTCTGTTGTATATATATATGTATATATATATACCACATCTTCTCTATCCATTCATCTGTCGATGAACATTTAGGTTACTTTCATGTCTTGGCTATTGTAAAAAGTGCTGTTCTAAACATTGGGGTGCATGTATCTTTTCAAATTAGAACTTTCATCTTTTCCTAATATATGCCCGTGAGCAGAGTTGTTGGATCATATGGTAACTCTATTTTTAGTTTTTGAGGAACCTCCATACTGTTTTCCACAGTGGCTGCACCAATTTACATTCCCACCAACAGGGTAGGAGGGTTCCTTTTTCTCCACACCCTCTCCAGCATTTATTATTGTAGACTTTTTGATGATAGGCCATTCTGACCAGTGTGGTGTGATACCTCATTGTAATTTTGATTTGCATTTCTCTAATAATTAGCGATGTTGAGCATCTTTTCATGTGTCTGTTGACCATCTATATGTCTTTTTTAGAGAACTGTCTATTTAGGTCTTCTGCCCATTTTTTGATTGGGTTGTTTGTTTTTTTGATATTGATCTGTATGAGCTCTTTGTATATTTTAGAAATTAATCCCATGTCAGTTGCATCATTTGCAAATATTTTCTCCCATTCCATAGGTTGTCTTTTTGTTTTGTTTATGGTTCCTTTGCTGTGCAAATCTTTTAAGTTTAATAAGGTCTCGTTTGTTTATTTTTGCTTTTATTTCCATTACTCTAGAAGACAGATCCAAAAAAATATTGCTGCGATTTATATCAAAGAGTGTTTTGCCTATGTTTTCCTCTAGGAGTTTTATAGTATCCAGTCTTACCTTCAGGTCTTTAATCCATTTTGAGTTATTTTTGTGTATGGAGTTAGGAAGTGTTCTAATTTCATTCTTTTACATGCAGTTGTCCAGTTTTCCCAGCACCACTTACTGAAGAGACTGTCTTTTCTCCATTGTATATTCTTGCCTCCTTTGTTGTAGATTAATTGACCATAAGTGCATGGGTTTATTTCTGGGCTTTCTATCTCATTCCATTGATCCATGTATCTGTTTTAATGCTAGTACCATACTGTTTTGATTACTGTAGCTTTGTAGTATAGTCTGAAGTCAGGGAGCATGATTCCTTCAGTTCCATCTTCTTTCTCAAGATTGTTTTGGCTATTCGGAGTTTTTTGTGTTTCCATACAAATTTTAAAATTATTCTAGTTCTGTGTAAAATGCCATTGGTATTTTGATAGCGATTACACTGAATCCTAGATTGCCTTGGGTAGTATGGTCATTTTAACAGTATTGATTCTTCCAATCCAAGAACACAGTATATCTTTTCATCTGTTTTTGTTGTCTTCAATTTCTTTCACCGGTGTCTTATAGTTTTTGGAGTACAAGTTTTTGCCTCCTTAGGTAGGTTTATTCCTAGATATTTTCTTCTTTTTGATGTGATGGTAAATGGGATTGTTCCCTTAATTTCTCTTTCTGATAGTTCATTGTTAGTGTATAGAAATGCAACAGATTTCTGTATATTAATTTTGTATCCTGCATCTTTGCCAGATTCGTTGATGAGCTCTAGTAGTTTTCTGATCGCGTCTTTAGGATTTTCCCCCGATTGAATCGTGACACACATGATTGTGTATATTAGTATAAAATGTGAGACTTCTGGTATTTCTTTGGAAAATAAAATGATTCTTTGCATCATAAGGTTTTAAGTAAAGCAAAGCCTGATTGACTCTGGAAATAATACTACTTCATTAATTTGAAGGTGAGGGAATTGAACCAAAGGGTAACTTTGTGAAAGAAGGGAACACCAGGTAGATTCATAGTAAAACAAGATTTTAGGGGGGATAGTTTCCTAATTGAGAGGAAAAATTATTTTCTCCACTTAAACTATTCACAATATATAGAAGAATTACTAATATAAAAAATGGATAATTTTACCTTAACATTACTTATATCTCAACTTAACTCAAGTGCTTAAAAATGATATAATGTTCCTTAAAATACATTTTCTAACTTTGTTGGTTTCCCATATTTGAATTAGTAAATATATCATATATTCCATTGTGTAAAAGGGAAAAATAAGAAAAAGTATTCCGGCCATTGAGTGAATTAGTGTCCTGCCAAGGCTAGTAATTCTTTCTGTAACTCGAATTATACATTTACATTATTAGAATATATTCTTTGTTTTATAACAAGAGCAAAATGCTTAGAGGAAAATGTAGGTTGTAGTGTAGAACAGAAACTTAATTTATCTAAGTTTAAATAGTTCTAATGGTATTTTTAGGCCTCTTAGATAGCATCAGTTTAAGAAATGTTTTTCGAATTCTCAGATAATTATTTGGCTCCAATCATAATAAACCCATGTGCCTCTATAGTCATAAATTTGGTACTAAATACTTTGGTCTCAAATTTCTTAGCTTGAATTTGGCACATTTTATAGGCTTAACTTAACCATCATTCTATCTTTATATCATACAAGATTCTACATTTCTACCCCTAATATTAGCATACTTCCATTTATAGTATTTAACCTGTAACAAAATGGAATGACCCAATGTTTCTACTTCACCTTTGCAATAAGGAAAACATGTATAGGAATATATCACTATTTTACCATTTGTCCCAAGCCATCTGCAAGTCGTATAAAAACCTTATAATCTCTACATGGTTCTTTTATTCTTAAAGAGCTAAGCAAACTGTAAAGCATTATTTTAAGTCTGGAATTAAAACAGGTAGATAGGGAGTTCAATCTGACTCTGCTAACTGGTGGGTTAGGTATAAATCTTTGCAAGCTGAATTTAATAAGAGACACATTTCTCACCCTTAGCTATAGTGCTTATGGTGCTAGAAGAAAATAATAAAATAGTGAGTGAGAGCTAGTACTGATGTTTCAAGCCAGAGAAGAGTGTTCAAATGGATTGTCTGCACACAGAAAACTAAAGAAAGAAGACAGAAGCTGGGGGCAAGAGGGAAAGCTAAGAGATAGGAAAACCAAGACAGTCTAAAATAAGTTTTTTTTTCTGGTGATGATGGAAAAATAGGGTGGAAAAGCCTAGAAGAATCCTAGATACAGTGAGCTATGCCTGATGCTGAACTTCTATACCCTCTCATTAGCAGTATTTTTGTGAGAGGGATGGATCCATTTAAAAGGGTCCAAAGTGAGCTAGAACAGTGTAACTAAAATAAAGACAAGGATAGCTTTTAATCATTCCCTGAGTCCACTCCCTTTCATTGATTTAGGGTGTCACTGATTTAGACAGTGCTTTTGCCAACAAAGTTTTCTTTCTTCTTTTTTCTTATCCCTAATCTTTTGAAAGAATAATTGAGTACTATAATTTCAATTCTTGGTGCCAAATATACTCAGAATGACCTTGACCCAGCCCTCATGAGTCTTGACTTTGCCATATGAGTTTTCTGGCCCCTATCTCAGACTGTGAGATGGAGATTTCTCTGCCCCGGCTTTGGAATCAAGCCTCACTGTGGCCACAGCAGATAAGGACTGACAGACCTCAAAAGGGCCTTGAATCTCTTTCCAGTCCCTCAACCTGGTCATCCTGATATGCAGAGCCCTGGCTGGGAATTGTGGAAGGCCAGCCAAAGTGCTCTACAGCATAAGTGAAGTTAACTCCAATATTCTCCTCAGTAATGGAATTTAACTGTATTTTGGAAAATAGAATTACTTCTCCAAACAAACAGGAATATGTACTCAGCAGAGACTAACTGAAATGCTTATCACAGAAAGAGGAAGTATGTTCCCCATATGCCTCCTGAATCTAATGTTGAGAGCACAGTGCTACAATGGTGCTGACACACATCTGGCATCGACGATACCCAGAATGGGGAAAAAAATGGAGAGAAGGTGTCAGAAACTATAATAATAGAGAAGAACTTAAATGGAGACTGAACACAACAAAGAGAATGGGGAAACCGAGAGGAGATAAATTCTTTCTGTTCAGAAAGGCAATATTTACGGTAAAGATCTCGTCCTGGTTCAGTAATTTTTCAACTTTGACAACCAAACTGGATAACTGAGGCCAAAAGTAGAAAAACACACCTGTAATTGTCATTAGCCAGTTTTTGCCTGAATTACCTAGACTTTCAGATTACTACCTTTCCACTCAGTCTTGTACAGTATGTCCTGTGAGAGAAAGAGTGAGAAAGACAAATCAACTATCTCACAGGGATTTCTTGGCTAGCTAGTGAAAAGACATGACAAAATGAAAAGGACAATGAGAAGGAAATAGTGCAGCACACTCGTGCAATGAAAACAAACACACACACACAAATCACTTCATACTCTCAGTAGAGAAAACCTTGGGAATTTACACGTGGGTATTTTTTTAAATGGGATACAAGTCCAGAAGAAAAATGATATTCAACTTTCCAGAAAAATATGTATACATATGGTAACTAAAATTGAACAAAGATGGTAAACACAGGAAAAATACAATTTCTTGATGAGATCTGGGAGCAAATTCTTGGACTAACTGGGACTGCACATCAACACTGCAACAACTTCTCTGAGCTCCATGTGAGGGTCAGGTGAGAAAAAAGAAGCAGCACCCAATCTCTTATTAATGACAAGTCGGTGTGCAAGGTAGAGTTTTCTTCAATTTTCGCTGGCAAAAGGAAAATATTTGCAAGTGTCAGAGAAGAGCAAGGAAACACCGTCATCTGTGACCTAAATATCAAAGTCTGCGCATTTTCAATTTTGGCAAGTGGGTGATTCCCCACCATCACCACCCAGTAAGGACCGTACAAAGATGCAAACATCATCTGAGAGTAAATAGATGGGGGGAGAATCATGGGGCAATGGAACTGGAAGACCTGTAATTATTTTTAACTTCTACTGATACATAGCAGCTGTATTTGATATACACAGGCACACATGACGTAATACAACAACAATAACCATGGTACATACACACAAAATTGTTCATTCTTTGTTGAGACTTTCTTTGTGCATACAACTTTCAATTGACTTTTTTTTGAGCCTGTGAGAAGAATCAAATTATGCTTATTAAAAATATGTGTATTTCTGGAGGGATATGCGTTCCTATAACTTTCATTATGATGCTCTTAATTAACCAATATGCCTCATAATAAAGTATCTAGCTGTCACCAAAATCAACACTTTTCAGTTATTAATAGATTAAGGAAAGAATGTTAATTTCTTCAAGCTCCATTTCATTTGGTCTCATTACTTCAGGAGCCAGATGGTTACAGGGCTGGACCTGTCAACAGTTATTGTGAGAAAGAATACATTCAGAAACACCCAACTGAAGTATGAATAACAGCTGAAAAATGAATTCTGAGGTAGCTGTGCACAATGCATAAGGCAGGGCAGAAAGTTATTCTGCCGAGAAATTGAGAAAATTATGAATCAGGCACATTTTAATTGATGTTTTTTTCCCCCTGAACATACTCTCCTTCCCCCTTCCCAACCCCATTCAATTTTCTCCCCCCAAATCCCAGCCATGCAACTCCAGCTGAGCTGTAGAGCAGCTTTCCATTTTTCAGGTGTCTATTTCTCTTGTCCCTCATGCTGCCGGAATTTGACAGTTCTCCTACACTGTTGGTTGAATGATGATGTCAACTTGGAAGAGACAGTACCACCAGTAGCCAATTTTCTCAAGATGTTTTCTTCTTTGATTTTTAAAAATTCTTTCTGTGTGCTTCAAAAGGAAGTCACGCTGAAGGGCATCTCCTGCTTGGTTCCTCAGCCTGCTTTGTGTCTGACTGTTAGGGAATGTCAGATGGATGAGTTAGTTGCTCATTCTGTCTTACCTTTTGGGTGAAACAACGTCTAGGTTTCCCGACAGCCCTCAGGTCCCATCATTCCGTAATTCACCCGAGTGATGATCAGTGTTCAGAGCTAAGACACAGGATGTTGGAATCTTAAAGTCCTACTTTGGGTGAAGTGTCTGTGCTTTCAAGCAAGTCATTTGCTCAGAATACACCACCGTCTCCATTATCTGCCAAGTAGGGTCAGTATTTTCTCCTTGTAAGATATTTTGTGATGTTCAAATGTGAAGTGTTCCACAACTTCCATTCCTGTGCCACAGTAACTCACGTGGTACCCTTGTATTTCTCGTCATTCTTAACCACACATGTGTCTCAACACTTGCCGCCTAGTGGACCTGAAGCAATTTGCAGCCTGCCTTTTTTTTTTTTTAAAGGGGAGATTTAAATAGCACAGATTTGCTGATTTGGGATCATTAGTACCTAGTATAAGCCTTGTAAAATTTTAGCTTCATAGAGCTTGAAGTAATCTTAGAGCTTTCTTGTCCAAAACTTGCCCTTTAAATGAGAAACCTGAGAAACCACAAGAGTTTGAAAGCTCTGTATAAGGTCCTAGATGTTATTTACCGGCTTCAGGTTGGAAAAGTAAGAAAAAAACCCGAATTCAGAGCTGACCCCAGGCTATGAATCTCACTAAATTTAAACAGCTATATCTCTTTATAAATCCTGAAATTCATTCACTTATCTAAGTATTTGTTTATTATGTTTTGAGAAGCTACTATGTTCTAGGCACTGTTACAGACATTGCGGGGGATGCCTGGTGAATCAGCATATCATCCAGTGATTATTTTTAAAACAATCTTTTCAGTTTCTGTAGAAAATTAACTTGCCCACAGGCAATTGTTTTGTTCTTAACAACCAAAAACATGTGCTTAATTAAAGATAAAAGTGTATGACTTTTAGGGTACCTTTTCCTCCATACAAGGAGAAGAATCCTATTTTGTGATTCTTTCATCCAGGTTGGTGATACTTACTTTTAAAGGGGTGAGAAATCAGTTCAGCTGTCAAAAGAGATTCTAATAGATCTGAAGAGGAACATTTACTGTCCAGGAGCTTCTTAACTCTTCTGTCTGAAAGGCGTGAGGCTCTTCACTCAATTCTGCCTTTAAAGTTTCTCTCCTTGTCCCCCAGTTGATTAGAATCTTCTTTATTTATTTTTTTTAAAGATTTACTTTTATTTATTTTTGGCTGTGTTGGGTTTTCGTTGCTGCGTGCAGCCTTTCTCTAGTTGTGGTGAGCGGGGCCTACTCTTCGTTGTGGTGCATGGGCTTCTCATTGTGGTGGCTTCTCTTGTTGCAGAGCACGGGCTCTAGGTGTGCAGGCTTCAGCTTCTCTTGTTGCAGAGCATGGGCTCTAGGTGTGCAGGCTTCAGTAGTTGTGGCACGTGGGCTCAGTACTTGTGGCTCGCGGGCTCTAGAGCGCAGGCTCAGTAGTTGTGGCGCACGGGCTTAGTTGCTCCGCAGCATGTGAGATCTTCCCGGACTAGGGCTTGAACCCATGTCTCCTGCATTGGCAGGCAGATTCTTATCCACTGCACCACTAGGGAAGTCCCAGGACTAACCTTCTAAGAACCTATAAACATGTGGGCAAAGGGTCCTTGGTCGTAAATGCATGGTAGGAAAACTTTTTGTACAATGACAACTTTCAGGAAAAGAAAACTCTTAATGGGACACATTTATTTTCTCCCCCAAATTCAAAATGATCATAGATGTGCTGAGTATCATGGAAAATTAAGGTATGTTTTTCTAGGTAAAATTATCTACTTGACTCAGTAGAACAAATGCCCAAATGAAACTTGACACTAAATTCTAGGCCTGAAAATTAACCAAATAGTCAGTAATTGTAGCAAAAGAGAGTCTTCTTTCTATTCTTCCATCTGGGCTGGTTGTGTATATCTTGGGCCTTGAGTAGCTCATTGCTGGTATAGACTGAGAACACCACAGGCAATGAGACCTGTCTGAGTAAACAAGGAAGACAGGTGGATCAGGCCCTGCAAATGTTTATTTATGTGAAGAATTGAGGAGCCTCTTAGGAAAGACCTCATCTTAAGGAAGGAGTGGGACTTGGGTATTAAGTTTGGCTCTGTAGCATTTCGGAGAGTGGAGAGAAGGGTAAATCTTGACATAGTACGTTGTTTGTCACTGATATTTTCTCAAGCCAGTTTACCCTCCTACATGTCCTTGGGACCTAGAAGGAAGAGAACTATTAGAATAAACTGAATAAGCTGTTTTCTCACAAACTCACTGGAGTCATTGGAAATCCAAAGTATCTTGGTTTACAATGAAAAATGAGGCATTCTGTCCCCTTCAGCATTGGGTATTTAACACACCTCGTGCTCTAATCATTCCCACCATGACTCCAGCTGCAGTGAGAGCTGGGGTCTGCATGTTTTGGACACCGTCCCTCACCCAGAGCTTCAGCAGCAGCCAGAGGCAGTGCCAGCAGAGCCGAACCCTGAAACAAAGGATGACATTGGCTCAGACTTTCCTTGACAGGGACCTCCAGCAAGAGCAGGGACAAGGGCACAGCAGTGAGGTCACCGAAGGGGGTCAGAGCAGGAGGGAAGGAGAGTGGGAATTGCCTCTTGTAAACCCAAAGGGCTTGTTTTGATTACACAATAGAAGATCCCCAGGGGCCCCTAAAAATAGCTGGTGGAAGTCAGTGGAGACTTTGAAGGGAATAAAAGGAGTTCCAGAGGTTTCACAGTTGGAGGAATAAAGCCTGGGAAATACTGTTAAGTGGCCCTGTTATATGCGTAGAATGATGTGACTTGGCAATTAGGGAAAAAAAAAAAAAAAAAAAAACCTTCAAAAGGTAGTAGGGTAGTCCTTTGTAGAGAAAGAAGATGAACCACGATTTCTGTATTTAGTCTTTGTTGTGCCCCTGACTACCAGACACTAGAAAGGCTGCCCTGTTTTTTAACCCACCATGCTAGAATGTTAGACTTGGGTATTATTCAAGTCTTTGGGGGACCCTATTTTAAGGTCCCAGAGCTGTAGCTATTTAGTCTCTACTGACCAAAAGGACCTTAACATGTCCCTCAGCTTGACTAAACTTTGGACGGGTTTCTTCCTGACTGTGAGCCCCTGCCCTCCCTTTTCTTAGAGTATTTATACAATAGATTTCTCCCCGACCCTCCTATTCTGATACTCAGAGCCCTCTGTTGTAAGAAAAAGAGCATGAGGGGTTTTTAAAAAATTTTTATTGGAGTACAGTTGATTTACAATGTTGTGTTAGTTTCAGGTGTACAGCGAAGTGAATCAGTTATACATATACATATACCCACTCTTTTTTAGATTCTTTTCCCATATAGGCCATTAGAGATTATTAAGTAGAGTTCCCTGTGCTATACACTAGGTCCTTATTAGTTATCTAGTCTATATATAGCAGCGTGTATATGTCAGTCCCAGTATCCCAGTTTATCCCTCCCTGCCTTACCCCCTGGTAACCGTAAGATTGTTTTCTACGTCTGTAACTCTATTTCTGTTTTATAGATAAGTTTATTTGTACCCTTTTTTTTAGATTCCACATATAAGCAATATCATATGATATTTGTCTTTCTCTCTCTGACTTACTTCACTCAGTATGACAATCTCCAAGTCCAGCCGTGTTGCTGTAAATGGCATTATTTTGTTCGTATATACACACCACATCTTCTTTATCCATTACTCTGTCGATGGACATTTAGGTTGCTTCCATGTCCTGGCTATTCCTCCATCGATGGACATTTAGGTTGCTTCCATGTCCCGGCTATTCCTCTGTTGATGGACATTTAGGTTGCTTCCATGTCCTGGCTATTTCTCTGTTGATGGACATTTAGATTGCTTTCATGTCCT
Organism: Balaenoptera physalus; assembly: GCF_965194825.1. NCBI lineage: Eukaryota > Metazoa > Chordata > Mammalia > Artiodactyla > Balaenopteridae > Balaenoptera > Balaenoptera physalus. The sequence continues at coordinate 173,923,380 of NC_138883.1, read as the reverse complement.
GGCTATTCCTCTGTTGATGGACATTTAGGTTGCTTCCATGTCCTGGCTATTGTGAACAGGAACATGAGGTTTTTACTCAAACCAACCTGGTGTGTATCCTCGTTCCGCCACTCGCTGGGGATGACTCTCAGCAGGATACTTAACCTCTCTGACTTTCTTCACCGGAAAGCAGGGTAAATGAAGCTAATACGGACTCCATTCCTCCTCCTGGGCTCTCTAAGTGGAGGGAACCATCAGCCAGCAAGTTGCCCAAGCCAGAAACCGACTGTCATCCTTCACACTTCTTCTTTAGAAAACTTGCAATTGTGAATTCTTTCTCTGCCCCTTTGAGATATAATTCTTTTCCCAGCCTCTTGCCAATTTTATAATCCAGGGATGTCTTTCTTCAGGATCTGGGAGCCATCCCTTTGAAATGTAATCGTCAGGAAAGATGGCGCTCCTGTCTTCCTGTATCTGCAGGAGGATAGGAGCCTGATTTCCATAAGCACCAATGAGCAAACACAGGTGCCCTATTCACCTTGATGGACCTCCAGCTAATGTTCTTTAGTACTTTCCCCCAGCCCATCCCAGAGCTTGAAACTCTCCTGCCTTTTGTGTGGAGTTGAGTTCAGTCTCTCTCCCCTAGTGCAGTAGTCTTGAATAAAAACTTCCTTGCTTCTTTTATTCTGTCCAATGCAATCTTTCTTTGATACCACCTGTAGACTGGACCCTCTTCCCTGTTATTTAGACTAATCCATGCCAGGGGCAGGAGATCTCCTTGCTGCTCTTCTGACCCTGATATACACAAGTTTCCACCTAATTCCTGAGCTCTGACCCGACCCTCGTTCCCCTTGAGACATCAAAGTTTTTAGAAGTAAGACTTAGCCTTGGTCCATGTTTCCCAATTTTCTTTCTGGGAAACGGCTTGCTTCTTGTCTTGTGTCCTGACTGGTTCCTGTCCTGATGGGTAGCAATTCTACATTGTTCTCTTCCTGCCTGTGGATACCCCCAAAGTCCTCCTATCAGCTTGGATTCCATGTCATCAGTAGCCTGCCTAGACTGAAACTGGGCCTGATGATGAGACCCACTGGAAACAATGCTTAGCATCTCAGATGGCACAGCCCTTGGGCATTTGCAGCTGAGTCACTTCTCTTTGGCCCTTCTCCCACCTTGATTCAATGAAAAAATCTAATTTCATATCCTTGCCCTTGCCCACCTGGCTTACCTTAACGTGGTCTAGTGAAATTCTACGTGTTGACTTCTGAAGTCTTTGAAAAGAAAAATCAAGCAGTCTCTGGATCATATTTTAAAAGGTAGATTATAGGCATTCTTTTTATAATCTTCTTACCAACCTATGAAGGAGATACGGTTGGCCCTCTGTATCTATGAGTTTCACATCTGTGGATACAGAGGGCCAGCTGTGGGATTTGAGCACCCAAGGAGTTTGATACTCGCACAGGTCCTGGAACCAATCCCCCATGAGTATGGAGGAATGACTGTATATTGCTACCTTCATTTTATGGATGAGAAAACTGAGGGTCAGAGAAGTTAGAGCTTGTCCAAAGGCACAGGAACAGGGCTCAACAATATTGCTGAAATTTTTTTAAATGCTGTTTTTAACTGGACTCTGCCTGCTTCTAAATCTTGTGCCCTTTCTTCTGGACCATGCTGAATTCCTTCTGGTTGTAGATGGTATTCATGAAATATCTTCACGAAACTTTCAGGAGACCAATGTAAAATTTAGAAATTTAGGATATTATTTTCAGTGGAAATGTAATAAAATTATGAGTTGTTACTGTAAACTACACGTAAATACTCTGGGAATTGTTTAAAAACTGGTTTTGGTGAGCCTTTTAGTAAATATTTTAGGAATTTGTACTTGTGCTTTTTTATATGTATACTTTTTGTTTTTGTTAGAGGTATTTTTCCTTAGCATCTGCTTCTCTCACCCCAAAACATGTATTCTCCCACACAGTTTACTCATCCTGCATTACGCCTTTCTGTTAAATATTCTTGCTTCCTATTGAGTTGACTGCTTTCTAGGATGCTACTCTCATATCAATCATATTTAAAATCCCAAGATGAGAACTGACAAAGCAATATAATATTTCTTGGTTTATGTAAATCTGAGGAGTCTGGTGCTGTTAAGGAAGGTGGGTGTGGTGTTTCCTGAGTGCCTTTCGGTTTCTGAGTGTAATGATTTCCTTCTCCAGGGCAAGCTGGCCAACTTTCAGAATTCCACCCACTGGGTAGTATGTTCTAGGGCAATACACCCTGCTTCCTTCCATAGCATGAGGATCAAAGTAGAGGTTACTGACCCCTGTTCATAGGTCACTTGGACCACTGCTCACTCACTCACTTTGAGGCAGGCATGACATGGCTAGATCACCTTTATAGTGATGTATTAGTTTCCTATTGCTGCTGTAACAGTTTGCCACAAACTTAGTGGCTTAAAATAACACAAATCTATTGTTTTACATTTCTGGAGGTCAGAAGTCCAAAATCATTTTCATGGGCCTAAAATCAAGATGTCAGTAGAGCTGTGTTCCTTCTGGAGTTTCTAGGGGAGAATCAGTTTCCGTGCCTCTTTCAGCTTCTGAAGACCGTCTGAATTTCTTGGCTCATGGCCCCTTCTTTGACCTTCAAAGCCAGTAACATAGCATATTCTCTCCTTCCTCACCTCTATCTCTGTCCTTATATCTTTTCTCTCTCTTTCTCCCCTTCCATCTCTCTCCCTCCCTGCCCCCTCTCATAATGCCACCTTCCTATAAGGTGTTTACATTGAGCCCATATCAGGATAACCTGATCTCAAGATTCTTCAGTTAATCACATTTAACAAGTCCCCTTTACCATATTGAACAACATATTCATAGGTTCTGGGGATCAGGACATGGATATCATTTGGGAACTATTTTCAGCCTGCAACAAATGGTTTCTCTTTTCTAATGTTGATAGTCAAACTGGTAGAATAAAATAGACTGATTTGTCTTTCCTTCCTTTCTCTTTTCTTCCTCTCTTCCTTGTTTCCTTCTTCCTTTCCTCCTTCCCTCCCTTCCTCTCTCTCTCTCTCTCTCTCTTCCTTTCAACATTAAAAGATCTGATCCTAGTAGAAAGAGTAGGTTGGAGGGTGTTGGAAAGATTAGTGGTGTGATAAACTACAAATGCTAGGTCCTGGTTGTAACTCTCCCATTGTTATCAAAGAATCAGAAAGGTTGCTCTCTGTTTTTCTGTTACAGATCTGAATTACAAGTGTGATTGATGCATTTTTATTGTCATTGAAATGTACCTCAATCCCATTCTCCCCCTTCAGGGCAAAATGGTGATCTAAAATAGAGGTGATACAAAAATTATACCTCATATTTTCTAAATTTTAAGAAGAATAATTTTAATTATTTTGAAATGTATTCTACAATATATCACTTAGGGAATCTCAAAAACCTAAATCTCCCATAGTTAAAAAAAAAAAAAAAAAGACATGTAACTACGTTAGTCAAAAACAGAAGAATTTATCAGATGAGATTATTTTTAAGATTTCTTTTTATCAAATTTGGCTGGATTCCTCTAAATTCAGAAAAATTTTTGACAGCTGAACATATTCTTTCCTAAATTTTAAAATGCCTTAGGGGACAATCAGTAGTTTTTGAAAGCTGATACAATAACTCCAACTGCATGCATTCAGCAGATTACTTGTCCATTCTAGTTCTTTTCTAGAAACAAATACATCATAAGACCAAGGCACTTATAACAACTGTGGATCATCTGGAACTTTAAAATCTGTGAAAAGAGGTATTCCCATTGGTCCTAATAAGCAGATGAGAAAGAGGATTCTCTAAAGGACTTTACCTACATACATTTTAAAATTTCTCATGTCAAAAGAAACCTCTTCTGCCTTTAATATAAACAAGGGACAAAATTAAATGCAAAAGAGTCTGCTAATGTAAGATTCAGATTCTCAGAGGAACATCAATTTTCCCACGTTCTGCACATTCTGAATATTAAGGTATCACATTTAAGAGACTAGCTAGTTCTGAAAAACACAGTATTTGAAGTATAATGAGTAGAAGTGAAAGGAATGGCAGCAAGCCTTACTTCTTTAGTATGTATGACCACAGCAGAGTCAACTTTTGATTTTTCCAGGTCTAATCCGGGACAGTTAGTATGATCTGTGTCTCCTGTTTTCCCTTTCCTTTCTTGTTACCCCTTCCACTAAAGGACCTTCAAGCTCAGGGAGAAGAAATAAAATGAGAGCAGGCAATTTGGTTTCCAATTCATTGCTTGATTACTCGTTTGGGAGATGTGGATGTAGGGCCAGATTGATATTGTCATTAATCAGGAAATGTAACCCATATCTTCTCCCTTGAGTAATTTACCATGAAAATCAGGGTCTTAATGCTATCACTTGTAAATGGTTCCCACCCATGCTCTACAAATGACCACTAAAGATGATTTTCTCTAAAACCATTTGAATTTTTAAAAATCATATCTGTTTTTTATGTCGAAGAAAGGTTATACCCATAAGAAATAGGGTAGAGGCAAACAAAGTGGACAGTTTGCCAGAGGTGGAAACAGGTGCATGTCATATGGAATAACCCATACATTGTGACTTCACCACCCTTTCCAGGTTTTGAGAAATGTACAGAGAATTTGCAGTAAAGAAGCTGTTGAATAACAATAGCAACACTCTGTATTTATACAGCACCTTTCTTTCAGAGTGCTTTATGAACAGTATCTCATTAATCTTCACAACTTCCCTATATGGAAGGCGGTTTCAGCTATCATTACTCACATCTTTATCAACAAAGAAACAGTTGCCTGCAGAGTGGCTAAGCAACTTGTCCAAGGTCACCGAGGGAGTGAGTGGCAAAGCCAAGAATAAAACTCAGAGCTTTGACCTTCCAGTTTAGTATTCTCTCCAGGAGGCCACCTTGAAGGAAGAGCAGTTTCTAACGTGAATATTCATAAGTCTCCCAAGAAAAATCTACCATTTCTCAATATTTTCATCAACCAAATTTTGATGCTAATTGGTGGCCATTTAAAAATAAAATCCAGTGGCTGATAGTGACAGGGAAACACTGAAACTGTATTGAGAGAGCACACAGACCTCCGTCTCTAAGCCTCATTAATCACCTAGAGACCAGCAGTTGGCTGCACACAACTCATTAGACCAATCAGGTCAGAGAATGCTGAGGAGCAAGCAGTGGCCACCCAGGATGTGAAGACGCTGCATGAAATGGCCAAACTCTCAGTCCTTTTCCCCCAAAGTAGGTAGACAATACTCACTAGGATAAATTGCTACTAGTTGGTTGAATTGCTAATTATCATTTATTGTATGCTAGTCACGTGCTAAGGGCTGCACACCTGTGCTCAGGTAGCTTCTGGTCTAGTGGAAGAACATGGGAATGGATGCACACAGTGTCACAGAAGTCGAAGATCCATGGCTGACACTGCCTGGGAGAATTAGAGGAGTTTGGAATGAAACGCCAATTCCCAGGGCTCTTGTCCAACCAAGGCTTTGATTTGAACGTGGCATCTTCTTTTCCCGGACTCTCTTCCACTTTGCATGGCAGACACGTTCCAGTCTTTGCTGTCAGCTTAACCACTTCTCTTCAGAGAGGTCCTCCTGACCTTTCCAATGGAGGTTCTCCTTGTTGTCAATCAAGGGACTCTGCTTCCTTTACAGCTTTCATCTCAGTTGATAAAATAGAGTTGTTTGTTAACCAGGTTATGAGATATCTCCCTCTCCAAACTGTAAGCTCCATGGAAAGCTAGAACAGTGATTATTGAAAAGTGTGTGCTCGGTGAATGGATGGTGATTTCACGGATGACACCCGTTAGGTTCTCTTTCCTTCTCTATAAAATAACGGCAATGATGACTACCTCTTAGCATTGTCATGAGAATTAAATGGACAAGGACACAAAACTGCATTACACCATGCTAGGCACGTCAGTTCAATAAATGGTAACCTGAAACTGGCATTAGAGGTCTATAGACTTAACAATTGAAAAGTTATTGATTACTGAGTCAAATGTAATTTTGTGTGTGTGTAGCAATAGAAGTGAGGTTGAAGAAGGGAAATTAAGGAGTGTTAATTTTTTAGAGCAGCATAATTGTGGAAAGAACAGAGCAAGGAAGAGCCAGGACTGCATAGGATTATGTAGGATTGTCATGAGCATGTGTGTGTTGTATGAATTTTTTTACAAGCTGAGAGAGTGAAAAATACACGATAAGAGAGGCAGAATTGATAGAATACGGTGTCACTGAAGCATGAGAAGATGGAGAAATTCATCTTAGCTAAAACAAGGAACACCTCTCTGAGATAAGAGAGAAGGATGCAAGGGATGAAGGCAGATGCAACAACAGAAATTATTTTTGTAATTCTTTTTTATAACACTTACTGAGTACTCACCAACTGGGAAGCATTATGCTAAGTTCTCTCTATCTGATTTCTTTAAATCCTGACTTGAAAGTAATCTTGAAAATAAGTGCCTTTATTGTCATCAGTTTGTATGTGAGCAAACTAAATATTAGAGGGGTTACATCACTGCTGAAGGTCATACACATAACCAATGGTATAAAGAGGCTTGGCTGTTGCCATGACCCAGGTCTAAATCACACTTGTTGTTTCTTACGTGGATAAGTCAATGGAGACAGTTTCTAAATTGAAAGCATTGGATCCCGATAATCTTTATTTGGGAGGGAAGACATCATTTTTTTGGAGATTATATGTATGTATGAGAGGGTATTCAGGTGAGATGAACTTGAATGGTGAAGGTTTGGAATAATGACCATGGGATTTGCAACAGGCTTCAGACTGCAGAAGTTGTGCATTTCCAGTACCACCAGTCTTTTCGGGAGCCTGAGCAGTCTTCAGTACTAGAAAGAGTAGGTGAATGGTTAACTTGACCCAAGCTTGGCCAGTTGTGGCTGAAGGCTAAAGGAGACACAAGATGCTGTTAGTAAGAAGGTAAGTTGATTGTTTAGCCGTGAGATCCAGGCTAGATAGGTAAATACGCAGTGCCAGGAGGAGACATACTGCGTAGGGACAAAAAAGAGAAGATAAAAAACTGGAAGACAGCATCATCAGAATGGAAATAAGGTAGCTGAAAAAATAAAAGATCTGAGTTAATAATTTTAGGCAAATACAAAAAGTGAATAATGACAAGACCCAGGGGAGGCTCTTGAATTAAATAAGGATGGAGATGTCAAAACAGGGCAATGTGGAGTTACCCAGAGAAACTGGCTTTAAAGATAAGGACCTCATGCTGTATATGCATAAGCCCTATGTTTGTAAAGTATGGTTTTGTAGTGCAGAGGACTTTCTTTGTCTCTGAGGTGCCCAAATGTTTGCTGGAATCCCGCAAAGCAGGCTGCCTGCCTTTTCCTTGGTTGGTAGTTTTGATGATCTTAAGTAACTATTAAAAAAAAAAAAAAAAAAAGCCCTTTGTCTTTCTCTCTCACACTAGTTGGCATTCTCTTAAAACAATCCACAATTTCTGCCCCAAATATGTTCAGGAAATATGAGCTACTGCAGCTTGTGACCCCTTTAAATAACCACAAACTGAATCATGGAATACAGTTCAGCTGAGTAATAAAATATAATCAGATTGGCAGGCGGTATCAGACTCAGCCATGCCCATACAGGTCTTCTTTTAACCCAGTTTAACAAGTCGCTCTCCAGAAGTTATTTATTCCCCCTGTCAACGTTCCTGTTGTGGAAATGACAGCCATCAAATCTCTTTTAGATCCTAATCCTATTCTTTTCTCTTCTGCCTCAGGTAGTGGAAAGCTTCCTATAAGCAATAGCCTTTCAGTCAGTTAAGTGACTTGTTTGACATTGATCATTTGCTTGAAGGAAGAGCTATCATCTTTAAAAAAGTAAATTTAATATCCTCATCATTAGCCATGTAGTAAATTCAAAATAAATATCTGCAGCCAAAATTACTTTGAAATCTTATGAGGCTTGGAGTAGTGTAGGTAGCTGTCCCATCAGCAGTAATCTGCCATCCTACTCCAAACTGCATAATAAACTGTCAGTCTTAGTACAGCATCACTACAAGATACTGTCAGACCTAGTTTCACTCTCAGCCTCTCTCTTTACAGAGATCTGGTGCTAATAGGGCCAAATAAGGTCAGTGGTCAGGAGGAGATGACCTTCAAACTGAATCCCACATATTTAATAGCAATGAGAAGAGTAAGAAGTTATTAAGTGGATTCATAGATTAATATGATAATAAATCAAGGAAATCAATTTTTAGTGAGGGTCACTGCCTGGGCATACCCAATCTTAGCTCTAACCAAATGTCTTTCATAATTTGGTTTGCCTTTTTTATAGAGAAAGAGCTAGTAATTATTGATTGTTTTCTCTGTGCCAGATAACTGTGCTTAGTCTTTTATTGTGTGTTTATCATGATATGCAATATGTAGTATTATTATCTTTATGAACTAGAAAAATGAAGTGTGGAGCATTTAAGTAACTTGTCCAAAGCTAGTAAGTGTGGTAGATCCAGAATTTGGACCTAGGTAGTTGGACTTGAGAGACTGAACTTATTAGCACTGTGTTAGTCTACCTATACATGCCCTGCTTTGGGATTGGGTCTGGACCAGCAAGGAGAGTATGCTACTCAGGAGTTCTTAAACCCTAGCACAGAGAATTTTGAGCAACCAAGTTACTGAAATTAAAAATAAAGGGTTGTGGGCTTCCCTGGTGGCGCAGTGGTTGAGAATCTGCCTGCCAATGCAGGGGAACACGGGTTTGAGCCCTGGTCTGGGAAGATCCCACGTGCCGCGGAGCGGCTGGGCCCGTGAGCCACAACTACTGAGCCTGCGCGTCTGGAGCCTGTGCTCCGCAACAAGAGAGGCCGCGACAGTGAGAGGCCCGCGCACCGCGATGAAGAGTGGCCCCTGCTTGCCGCAACTAGAGAAAGCCCTCGCACAGAAACAAAGACCCAACACAGCCAAAAATAAATAAATAAATACTTAAAAAAAAAAAAAGTGTTGTACTTCTGCAAAAGTTCTATATAGTCACAAAGGCTGTCATTCCTACAAAAAGAAAGCACTGGATAAACAAAATATATATTTTTTTCTTTAGAGGCATTAGAAGCAGTGGATGCAGAAGAGTTCAAATTAACAAAATTCTAGAGTGAGACAAGTCTTTCACTGGTACAAAGGGATCAGTGACTGCTTCCATTACAAAGACATTTGCAAATTTTCAGGGTACTAGCAGAGGGAGAAATATGCCATCTATAGGCAAAAGAACTTTGTTGAGACGGGGTGAAACCAGCTAGATTTCTAACAGCTACCCATAGCCTGGCATGGCATTTTGGAGTATACAAGATGACTTCGCTGATAAATTTTATCAAATATTTAAAAAATTATACCAATTTTATACAGACACTTCCAGGAGAAGAAGAGGAATAACCCCCAGCTTGTTTTATGAAATGAACATAATCCTCATGTCAAAACCTGACAATGATATTATAGGAAAAGAAAATTACAGACTAATATATCTCATAATAATGGATGTAAAAATCCTTTAAATTAGCAAGTCGAATGCAGCAATACATAGAAAGGATTATACACCTTGAACAACTGGGGTTTATACCAAAATATTAAAGATGGTAGTGAAAAGTCACTCTTGTAATTCACCACATTAACAAAATAAAGAGGAAAAAAACATATGTTCTTCTCAATAAATGTAAATAAAATAAAGGCATTTGATAAAATTCAATACCTATTCATGATAAAACTTTTGAAATAGAAGGGAATTGTTCAATCTAATAATGAAAATCTGCAAAACCTGTAGTTAATATCCTACTTAATGGAGCATATAAGCATTTTCTTCTTAAGATCTGGGATATGACAACAGTTTCCACTCTCATCACTTCTATTTGATACTGTACTGGAGGTCCTAGCTAACGCAATAGGGAAATTTAAAAATTTTTTAATCTAGATTTTTATCAGATTCTTCTAGAATAGCCAAAACAGTTTTTTAAATGAGGAACATTTGAGGACTCTTGCTACCTAATTTCAAGACTTACTACAAAACAACAACAATTAATACAGTGTGGTACTGAGATAAAGATAGGTATAAATTAATAAAACAAATATAAATAGCTTATTTGATATAACTTTCTTCTATTTGGAGATTTTCTATTATTTACAGATCAAGCAAATCACAAATACATAATCATTATAATACTGGGTCTCCCTTTTTGTTGATTTTTGTGCTTTAACATCCTGTAGCAGGCAGAAATTTAACACCAGAAATTTAGCAGGCATGATTTTAACACCCTCATAATGTTTTATTACAAGGTAAAGGGATTTTGCAGATGTAATTCAGGTTACTAATCAGTTGATGGTAATATAGGGAAATTATCTGGCTGTGTCTAACCTAATCACATGAGCCCTTTGAGAGCAGAGTTTTCTTTGGCTGGTAGCAGAAGAGGAATGCAGAAAGATTCAAAGCATGAGAAGGATTCAGTGAAGGAGGTTCATTGCTGAGACAGAGGCAGTCTGGCATAGGGCAAGGACCTGAGAGCAGCCTCTAGGTGCTAGATCAATCCCTACTGACAGTAGCCAGTAAGAAAATGAGGAGCTGGGTCCTGCAGATACAAGGAACTCAATTCTACCATAAACTTGAAATGAGCTTGGAAAGTGGATTGTTTCTTAGGAGCTACAGATAAAAGCCAAGCCTGACTGATACTTTAACTTTGGCCTTGTGTTTCCCTAAGTAGAAAACTCAGGCGAGCATGCCTGTATTTTTTATCTACAGAACTGTGAGATAATATATAAATGGTGTTTTAAGCTGCTAAATTTCTGGTAATTTGTTATACAGTAACAGAAAATTATTATAGACTATTAATAAAGTTTTATAGTTTCTTCAAAAAGGTACTGAATATCTCTTGCTAGATATGTTTCAAGTTTATTTTTTATTGCAATTGAAAGTATCATTTTAAAAATTTATACTTTATAACCATTTGTTGCTTATTCATAGAAGTGAAGTTTCTGAATATTGGTCTTATATTCAGCTGTTGAATCATCTGAGCTATTTTAATAACGCTCCTAGAAGTTCTAATAATTTGTATGGATTATCTTTGAGATAATCATATTGTCTGAAAGTAAAGAGAGCTTTCGTCCTTTCCACAACGTGTATCTTTTATTAATTTTTCTTCTCTATTTCTAGTTTGCAAGCACTTTAAAGAATAATGAATAGGTATTGAATTTCACCAAATGATTTCTCTGCTTTAAATTCAATGATTATATAATTTTTCTACTTTAATATATTAGCATGCCATTGAATCTCTTAGGTATATTTTGGTCATGTGCATTTTCTTTTATACATATTATTGGGTAGGGTTTGGCAGGATAGTTTTCTCATGATGATCTCACCTTTTATGCTATCCAAATTACTAGTTTCAGAATTAGTTGAGCTGTACTTAGTTTTTAATTTTTTTATTATTTGGCTCACAAATGCACACAATTTCATCATAACCCTTAGCTCATGACACACCATCATCTCTAGTTATTGCATCCATTTCATACCTATTTTTGTCTATCCATTTAAATAATAAACATCCATACATGTACCACACACTTCAGGATGTAGAATATTATTAATAACATATCTAAGTGATATGCTAGTTCCCTATCCCATTGTCTGCTTATCTTTCAAAGATGGCCGTTTTTCTGATTTTTGTACTTTTCATTTCCTTTCTTAGTTATTTGGTTGTTTTTACTCACATATATATAGGGCTAAATAAAGTGTATAGTGTTTCTCATTTTTGAGTGTTTAAAGAGATTATCATACTCTAGGTAGTCTTCTGAGACTTGCTTTGGTCACCTTGAGTTACATTAGTAAGATTTATTCATATTGTTGAATGTAGCTCTAGTTCATTCATTTTCACAATTTGAAAATCAACTTGTCCTGGGAACATAACATAAAAGTGCACAAAGCATACACGTTTAGCTCAGTGAATTACCACAAAGTGAACACAGCCAGTTAGCCCACACACAAGTAATAGAAAAAAGCTTCCCAGCATCCCAAACGCCCTTCACATGCCCCTCATAACCATGATGCTCCCCTTTTACAGAGGTAACCCACTATGCTGACTACTAGTACCGTAGGGTAGGTTTCTGGTTTTTTGCATTTCACTGTGGACTCCTAAGGATGAGCACATTTTCGTATGCTTAATGACCACTTGGATAGCCACTGTGGGAAGAGGCTGTTTAAATCTTTTACTAATTTCCTATTAGATTGACTTTTTATCAGTGATTTGAAGGAGGTTTTTTTTTTTTAATAAATTCTGACTATGAGACATTTGTTAGGTATAGGTCTTAAAAATATCTTTTAATACCCTATAGCTTGTACTGTTACTCCCTTAACAGTGTCTTTTGATGAAGATGTGCACTGTTGCACATCTTCATCTGTTAGATGTGTTACACACATCTAACAACTGTTACACAACAGTTACACAACAGTTGTGCAACACAACTGTTACACAACAGTAATGTGTACTGTTACTCCCTTAACAGTGTCTTTTGATGAAGGAAAGGTCTTCTATTCAATTAAATCAGTTATAAGTCTTTTCCTTTATGGACAGGCTATGCGTATATAAGAAATTTTTCCTACTCCAAGATCAAGAGGTTAGCTTCTCATGTTAGCTTCCAAAAGCTTTATTATTTTATCTTTTGCATTTAGGTTTACAAACTATTTGAACTTGATTTTATAATGGCACAAGGTAAAGATCAAAGTTCATTTTGTTCCATACAAATAACCTAATGTTCCAGCCTGATTCATTGAAATGATCACCCTTTCTCCACTGCATTATTATGTAACCTTGTTATATAAATCAGGTGACTATATAGGTGGAGGTGTATTTCTGGACTCTCTATCCTGTTCTGATTATTTGTCTATCTTTATACCAATTCTAAATTATATTTATTACTGTAGTTTTATAATGTCTTATCATCCAAAAGAGTTAGTCCTTCATGTTTATTCTGTACAAAGATTTCACAACTATTCTTGGCCCTTTGCATTTCTATACACATTTTAGGATCCTCTTGTCAATTTTTCCAGCACAAAAACTACTGGGATCTTGGTTAGAATCGAGAAGATTCTATAATCTATAATTCTATATACATTCTATATAATCTATAATTCTATATAGATTCTATATAATCTTCTATATAGAAGATTCTATAATCTATAATTCTATATAGATTCTATATAATCTATAATTCTATATAGAATCTAGAAGATTCTATAATTCTATAATCTATAAACTAATCTATAGATGAGTTTGGAGAGAAAGGATATCTTAATAATCTGATCACTGAACACAGTATATAATTCCATTTATTTAGGTTTTTAATTTCTCTCAATCATATTTTTAGTTTTCTGTATTGAGGTCTAGAACATCTTTTACTATATTTATTCCTAGGAATTGGATGACGTTTGATTCTATTATAAATGGTATATTTAAAAATTTCATTTTTGAATTGTTTGAATATAGAAATTCATTTGGTATATACATATATTTGTGTATAAGTGTGCATGTATCTTAACTGCTATCTATTAGTTATTATCTCCCAATTTATTTAGTCATAACTCTAAATATTATAACATGCATCCCTGATTTATTAAATTTAATACAATTTGTACTTTATCACTTCTTCTGTAATTTAAGAACCTTAGAACATTTTAACTCCATTTTCTGTGCTATTGTTATCACATATTTTAATTCTGTATAAAATATGAATGCTAGAAGTCAAGATTATCATTTTTTTACAGTCAATATTCACTTAATTTTCCACTTAATTTCACTTAATTAAATTGTTAAGTTTTCCACTTAACAATTTCACTTAATTTTTTACCCTTTCTTTGCTCTTCATTTCTCCCTACTTCTTTGTACTTTTATCTAAGAGTATTTTGCTTTTGTCTGAGGATCTCCTTTAGAATTTTCTTTATCACAGGTCTGCTGTTTACTTTTTTCAATTTTGTTCTGAAAATTTCTGTTTTTACCTTCATTTTTGAAGAATATTTTTGGGAGTGAATTATAATTCTAGATGGGTAGTTATTTTCTTCTATATTTATTATGGGCTGAATTATGGCCCCTAAAAATTTATATATTGAAGTCCTAACCCCCAGTGCCTCCAAATGTGACTGTATTTGGAAATAGGGTATTTAAAGAAGTAATTAAGTAAAAATGAGATCATTGGGATGGGCCCTAATCTAATATGACTGGTGTCCTTGTAAGAGGAGAAAATTTGGACAGACATAGAGGGAGGAACACAAAAAGACCCAGGGAGAAGACAGCCAACTAAACGCCAGGGAGAGAGGCCTTAGAAGGAACCAACCCTGTTGACACCTTTATCTTTGATTTCTATCCTTCAAAACTCTGAGAAAATAAATTTCTGTTGAAGCCACCCAGTCTGTGATACTTTTTTATGGTAGCCCTAGCAAACTAATGCAATCTTCTATTGCTTCTATTGAGAAGTCAGCTGTCTATCTTGTTTATCCTTTGAAGGTATCATGTATTTTTCTCCTGGCAATTTTGAATTTTCTCTCTATGTTTTTTGTTTTCAACATTTCAATGTGGTATGTGTAGGTATGATTTTTCTGTTTTATTCCACCTGTGCTTTGTAGTGGTCCTTGAACCTGTAGATACCTAGTGTCAGTTTTGTAATATTCCTAGACCATTATCTCTTCAAATATTGATTCTTTCCTATTCCTTCTGTCCTCATTTCTAGGACTCTGATTTCATGTACATTAAAACTTTTTAACCATATATTATATATATATCTTCTATGTTATTTAAAAAAATTTTTAACCTTTTGTCTCTGTTTTAGTTTGGATATTTTCTTCTTATCTATAATAAAAGTCACCAAAATTGTGCTGGCTATGCCTAACCTGCTGTTAAATCCAGGTATTTAGTTCATAATTTGTTATAGTATTCTGTTTCAGCATTTTCATTATATTATTTTTATAGTTTTCAATCCTGACAAAATTCATAGCTATTTTAAATTACTATTACTATTTATTGCTCTAATATTTTTATTTCCTCTGAATCTATTTCAAATCACTGTTTTTTCTTCTGGTCATCAGTTTTCATCTTTTTGTTTGTCTAGTTGTCTTTCTCTGAATTCCAGAGATTATTAAGGAAATTTTGAGAGTTTGAATAATGATATTTTTCTTCAGCGAGGACTTAGTTTCTAGCAGGCATCAAGGATATAGGCAGATCACATTAAAGAACACAAGGATTCACTTATTTCCAAAAATTGGCTTTCAGTCTTTCTGGGAGTAGATCTATTTCAAATTTATCTTTACACTTAGGCTCAGGTGTTGCCTTTTTAGGGCCCCACTTGAAAGCCTGAGGTTTTCCTTTTACCATGGCCACTGTTCGTTATGGCCATTTATCTAATCCAAGCACAACTTTCTTCTAAGCTTTTCAGGCTCTCAGCTGTTGGTTTTGAATCAACAAATGTTTTATATAAAAAAAGGAGCACCAAATGTTGTGCTCACCCTCTGGATTCTGCAGTTTATGATACCATCTGGGACTATTTTCTTTTAACTTCAAGAATTTCCTTAAGTATTTCTTATAGTGAGGGTCTGCCAGAAAGACTCTCTACTCTTGTTTGTGTTGGAACATCTTTGTTACATTTTGAGGAGCATATTTCGATGGGTATAGAATTCTAGGTCAGCATTTCTTTCTGCTCTAAAGATATTATCCTATTGTCTTCTGGCTTGCATAATCTCTGTTGTAAAAGCAGTCAAATACCTTGAAGACATGTCTTCTATTCTCTGGCTATTTCAGACTTTCTATTTGGTTTTGACCTTGCTGTGGTTTTCTTTGTATTGAAAAGAAAGCTCTTGGTTCCCTGAGCTTTTTGAATTTGTGTGTTGATATTTTTCATCAGTTTCAAATTTTTTAAAAACAATTCTCTTCTCAAATTGTTTCTGTCTTATCTTTATCTACTCTCGTTCTGAAATTCCAGTTATATGTATGTTAATCTCTGTTTTGTTCTTTATCATTTTTTTCTCTTTGTGCTTTGAGATATTTTTTTTAATCTACATCTTATTTCTTTCATGTTTTGGACATTTTCATTAACTTATCCTCAGGTTCAGTCACCCTTTCTTCTGCTGTGTTTAGTAAAATTTAGTCTATCTCTAGTTCATGCCTGTTCCTTGGCTCTCCTTGGGTTTTGATTGAATTGAGGTTAGTCTCATCTCCTCATCTGTAAAATTTACAAGAATCAGTTCTGTCATTTGCAGATTTTGAGTTTAGTGCTTTAGCTCCTACACTACACAGCTTCAAAATCTGACAAACATCAAGAGAAACACTACGTATTTTTGTCAGGTTTCCAACTTCCAGCATGTTGTTTCTTGTGCACCACAGGAGATGTTACTCTGCCAACTATAAATCTCTTGGCTTATCCTCAGTGTCTTGCAGAATCCCAGAACTTAGCTAACACCTCATGGAGCAAACTCATCATTTGTTTGGGAATCTTTTGGTTTCCATTTGATCACATGGTCAAAACTCTACTGGATTCTCTTTTCCCCATTTGGGCGCCTTTAACCTAAGCCAAGTAGATTCTCATCTGTCCTTAGAATCAGTAAATGCCTCCAGGGCAGTAAATGGCTAGCGATTATCAACCCAGATAAGAAGGGATGTTTCTTTGTAGAATTTTAGTTAACTGAATTCTCATGACTTCTGTGATATCTTTATAAATATTATTTTTTACATACACTCATTTTTCTAGTAGTTAGCTTTGTGTTGGCCTGCTAAAATATACTAAACCCTATTTAGAAGTAGAAATGTAGGACTGGTAAGAAGAGATCCACTGTCCTTTGTACCACAGTATTCCTATTCCATGAGTCAGGCAGTCAATGTAGGGACTCTTTCAGTTCAGGATATGTAGTCCCATCTATTTATGCAAGAACTTGGACAATATTCATTGCATAACTTTGGGTACATAGACCTCCTAAAAATAGTCTTAATCAAAGCTCCATTTATCAGCTGAAACTCCATTTATTCCTATTCTGATATTGTCCACAGTTATGGACTTGACTGTCATGCATTTATAAATCCAAAGAAAATGGTTTTTGTGAAATTAGTGTAGGCATCCACTAATCTCCCCCCATTCATCACTGACATTTGGTTATTCACTTTCTCCATGTACTAGTATGAAGGTTAAGGGCTCTACATCCCTTTAGGAAAAGCTAGGAAGAATGTTCATCGTATACTCTTGTACTGTATTCAGAATCTTTCATGATCTATACTGAAGTTTCTGATTTTCAAGGGGCTCTGCATTTGTGAAATGAACCAGGTTGGGGGATACAGTTTGAATACTTCTTAAAGATATGATGACTATACCTGTTCTATTGCCTATTGATCAGTCCATACCTACTTTGTTTCTTGTTTGGGGTCTGCCTCTAGGCTGAGCTGCTCCAAAGATGCATCCCTATCCACTACAGTTGCAATCCTTCCTACCAGAATTCATGGCCTACAGAAATCTGCCTGGAGAGTAATTTTTAAAAATTCGAGTTTCTGTCTCCAATATATTCCACAGGGATAGTCTGAGGAACATGGGAGAAAATAGAGAAATTAAAAAGTTACACTTGCAATTCTGGGATAAGCCCTGTTTGATCATGCTGGATTATTCTTTAATATACATTATGGTTGGATTTCAGTTTCTTGTGTTATTTAGGATTTTAACAGCCACATTCATAAATTACATTAGTATAGTTTCTTTTCTATCTTAGGTTGAGTTAGGAAGAGCTCCATCTTATTCTTTGCATTCTGTTCCTTAAAACTACAAGTTTAATTTACAAGAAATCATTCATTACACTAATGGAAAAGACTGTGTTTTAGAGGACGTTCTTTGACAAATTTTAAACTGTACTCAAGTTTTTATTTCTTGAATAAAATTTTGGTCATCTTATTTTTTCTTGAAAACCAAGTAAATTATCAAGATTTTCAAAAATATCAACCACTGTTATGATTTTAATTCCCTCCATATTTGTTCTCTCAGTCTGTTTGCACTTGCTCTATTTTAGATTTGCATTAGATATATCTCTAATATTTTTAAGATGTAACCCCTACATTTATTTATCAAAATGGCTGTTTTCTCTAGTTGTGCCATTGTATTTATTATTTGCTTCTCATAATATAATGTTGGCTGTTGTCTTCTTCCTTAGATTGTGAATTTCCCCTTTAGTTCATTTATGTTTAATAATGAAAACTTTTTAAAATTTTATTTTTTATTGAATAAAAGATTCTTTAAATTCTATAGTGCTTTACAGTTTTCAAAAGTTTCACACACATGATTTCCTATAATCTCATAATAATCCTTTTTTTTCCCCTCCTACCCCTATTTTGCCCCTCCCCACTTCTCTCTCCCCACTGGTAACCACTAGTTTGTTCTCTGTATCTGTGAGTCTGCTTCTTTTTTGTTTTATTCACTAGTTTGTTGTATTTTTTAGATTCCACACATACAGTATTTGTCTTTCTCTGTCTGACTTATTTCACTTAGTGTAATGCCCTCCAAGTCCATCCATGTTGCCATGAATGGCAAAATTTCATTCTTTTTTTTATGGCTGATTAGTATTCCATTGTGTGTGTGTGTGTGTGTGTGTATGTGTGTGTGTGTATATATATATATATATATATATATATATATATATATATATATATATATATATAAATGCCACATATTCTTCATTCATTCATCTGTTGATGGAGATGTAGGTTGCTTCTATACCTTGGCAATTGTAAATAATGCTGCTATGAACATTTGGGTGCATATATCTTTTCGAATTAGTGTTTTTAGGTTTTTTTGGATATATACCCAGGAGTGGGATTGCTGATCATATGGTACTTCTATTTTTAGTTTTTGGAGAAACCTCCATACTGTTTTCCACAGTGGCTGCACTAATTTACGTTCCCACCAACAGTGTAGGAATGTTCTCTTTTCTCCACATCCACGCCAATATTTGTTATTCATGTTCTTTTTGATGATAGCCGTTCTGACAGGTGTGAGGTGATATCTCATTGTGGTTCTGATTTGCATTTCCCTGATGATTAGCGATGTTGAGCATCTTTTCATGTGTCTGTCAGCCATCTGCATCTCCTCTTTAGAAAAATGTCTATTCGGTTCTTCACATTTCTTAATTGAGTTGTTCATTTTTTTGATATTGAGTTGTATGTGCTGTTGTATATGTTGGATATTAACCCCTTATGGGTCATATCATTTGCAAATATCTTCTCCCATTCAATAGGTTGTCTTTTTGTTTCATCAGTGGTTAATTATCCATTAATCTCTTCCCATCCACCACCAAAGTTTGGTTATTTCCCTTCCCTTTATACTGTTATTCAGATTAATGGCTCCTCATTTTCTTTAGAAAAGGCTAAAAGAAGTGTACATGGTAATCCTGTGTAAGTCCATTGTGATTTACAAAAGTTTATGAGTGGAGATTTAAGCTATAGCTATTTTTTACTATTAAAATAATGCACAGTGAATAAACTATTTCTTGGTCATTTTTTGTTTTTGCAAATGTATCTTTGGTATAGAGTCAAAGAGGTAGGAATACCGTGTCAAAGGTTAAATACATGTGAATGCATTCATATATTTCCAAGTTCCCCACCATAGGGAATTATACCAATTTGCACTGATATGCTCATTACCAATATATGAGAGTATTCCCCACAGTCTTGACTGAAGAATATATTGCCAAAGTTTCAGAGTTTTGTCAATCTAATTGAGTAAAGATATTTTTCATTATAGTTCTTCACCTATATTTTCTTTAAGATTTAATTATGTATCATGAAATGAACAGAGCCTAAGTGTACAAATACATGAACTTCTATAACCCCCCCTACTTTTAAGACCAACAATATTTTCATCATCTCAGAAAGTTCTCTCATGTTCCTTTCCTCAATTCCCCACCTCTGAGCAACTGCCTTTCTTATTTTGACCACCATGGATTAGGTTTGTTCATTCTAGAACTTCATGTAAGTGGAATCATACTATGAATTTCTTTGCTTCTTTCATTCTGTATAATGTTTCTGGGATGCATCTATATGTTGCATATAATAATTGGTCACTCATGTTCACTGCTGAATAATATTCCATTGTATGGATACTAAAATTTTTAATTAATTTTTCTTTTGAGGGACATTTGGGTTGTTTCCAGTTTACTCATTCCAGTGAGTAAAGAGTGACAGCTCCTTTTGGTCGTAATTTGCACATCCTTAATATCTAATAATCTTGAGTGCTTTTTCTTCTGCTTAATAACTATTTATATATCTTTCTTTGCCAAGTATCTTATCAAATCTTTTTCTTATTTAAAAGAAATAGTTTGTCTTTTTTATCGAGTTGTAGGAGGTGTGGATACAAGACCTTTGCCAGTTAGATGTGTTAAGAATTGTTATCCCCAATCTGTAGCTCTACTATTCATTTCCTTAATGGTGTCTTTTGATGAGCACAACTTTTAATTTTGTTGGTGTTAAATTTATCAATTATGGATTTATCAATTTATTCTATTTTTTAGTTTGTGCTTTTTACATCTAACCTAACCTAAAAAAAAAAAAATCTCTCTTTAAGATCATGAAAATAGCCTCCTATGATTTTCTTCTAAAAGCCTGATACTTTTGGCTTTCACATTTAGTGTACGATCCATCTCAAATTAATTTTTTGTGTGAACTGTGAAATAGAGGTAGAAGTTCTTTTTTTTCCATGTAGATATCCAGTTACTCTGGAATAAGTACTTTAAAAATATTCCTTTTCCAGTTGAATTGCTGTGGCACTTTTGTTGAAAATAAATTGATTACATATGAATGGGTGTCTTTTTAGGTAATCTGTTACATTCCATTATTTTCTCTCTTTCTACCATTAATACGCACTCTGCATAACTGTTAGTATAAGTTCTCCAACTTTTTTTTTCTTGTACAATACTGTTTTCACCACTCAAAGTAATCTTCATTTCTATGTAAAATTTGCAATTAGCTAATCGATTTGTGAATATTTAACATCTTAACAGTATTAATCCATGAATATAGTGTTTCTATTTTTAAAGTGTTCAGTGTTCAAGGCTTGCTTTTACTTAGATAATTCATTTCTAAGTATTTTACTTTGGGTGCTGTTGTAAACGATGTGGTTTTTAAATTTCTGTTCCCATTTGGTTACTGCCAGTTTATATAAACAAAGGTTTTTTTTTATATTTACCTTTTTTGTATGATCTTGCTAAATGGCTTATTTATTCTTTAAGTGTTTTGGTAGTTTTGTTAGGATTTTGTATGTACCGTATCATCATGTCAGAATAAATACAGTTTTACTTCTTTTCTTCCAATTTTTGCACTTTTTAGTTCTCTATACTGCCTCGTTAACACTAGCAAGAATCCCATTAGTGTTGAACAGACATGGTGAAAGAGAGATCCTTTATTTTTTCCCAAATTTAGGGGGAAACTATTGAGTCTTCCACCATTAAGTTTAATGTTAGCTATAGGTTTTTATAAAAGTACTTCAGCAAATTAAAAAAAAAATCCTTCCATTCCCATTTTGCTGAGAGTTGCTTTCTATAATACATGGGTTTTTAAGAACAATTTTTTAAATTGTGATTTAAATACACTCAAATTCATCCTTTTTGTATGTCCAGTTTGAGCAGTTTGGTTAAACATATACAGTCATGGAATCAATGCCATAAATAGGGTAGACAATATTTGTAGTACTCCAAAAAGTCACTTTGTGTTTATGAAAACTTATGGTAGTCTCTTGCGATCCTTTTTATTTCCGTGGCTATATATATATATAATATATATATATGTATGTATGTATTTTTAACATCAGTTAATCATTTAAAAAAATTTTAGACTACCTTTCAGATTTGATATTGGCATTTGGGTGTCAAGAAGTACGGCACACCAAGTCATGCTAACCAAGAAATTCATATATTATTCTTTTAAATACATTGATATCATTTTGATCGTTGCTTTTTCAGTCCAGGTTTGGTGATTTTTTTGGACTCCTGTACTTTTAGTCTTTGCTTTACCCAATGACTCCTACCCTGTTGTCAATCAGTGCTCAGCATTATTCAGATTTGTAGATAAATCTTTGATGAGGTACATCATATTTATGTTTTCCATTTATTTATCTCCATAGAATCTATCATTATAACAGGTTATATTATTTCTAGTAAGAGGTAAATGGCAAAACTGGTGTATTTTTCTCTGTGTTTGAACACAAATGCATGAATTAGAATGGTTATGGCAAAAGCAATATGTATGGTGGTTTTAAAAAGTCTATATTAACAGTGAAAAAATGGGAGAATGTACAATACAATTGAAACTCTTTGATGAATATTATACAGGTATTAGGATAACCATTTGTAAATGTGTTGTCCCAAAATGTTGTTTAAGTTTCCCACAAAAACAAAAGGAGGTGATTTCTTATCCTGGCCTGATAATCATGATACAGAAACAGGACACCAAGGAAGAATAGAGCACTTTGCCAATATATCCTGCATTTCCTGTTAGAGAAGAGAGTTGGGAAGAGAAATTCCTACTGGTGATAGGATTGCAAAATTTTCTTTCAGTGTAAACATTGCACATGAAATAAAAAAATGTAATCTGGAGCATGTTCTGAATATAGCCGTTTATTAAGTGAAAACTAGCAGAATCCTCATCTTTCAGTGGCTTAATACAATATATGACTATTTCTTACTCATAAAATATTCATATGTAAGTGTTACTAGTCAGTGATAATTCTCTTACACATAGAGATTTAGGAACCCACAGTTCTTTCATCCTGCGGCTCCACCACTGCCTTGAGTCATGGAATTCTCTACATCCCACTGGCAGTTGAAGGACAAGTGTCTTAGTCCATTCAGGCTCCTGTAACAAAACACTATAGACTGGGTGGCTTATAAACAACTGAAATTGATTCCTCCCAGTTCTAGAGGCTAGGAAATACAAGATCAAAGTGCTGGAAGATTCAGTGTCCAGTGAGGATCCACTCCTTGGTTTATAGAGTCATCTTTTCTCTGTGTCCTCAGATGGTAAATAGGGCAAGAGAGCTCTCAGGGGTCTCTTTTATAATAAGGGCATGAATCTCATTCATGAGGCCCCACCCTCATGACCTAATCACCTCCCAAAGTCTCCACTTCCAAATACCATCATATTAACAGTTAGTTTTCAACATATCAATTTGGAGGGGGACACAAATATTCAGCCTATAGCAACAGGGATAGAAAATAAATCCATTATTCTCCAAAGCACTGGACTGGAAGTGACACTCAACACTTCAGCTTGCATTTTGTTAAACTAGAAATGAAACTAGACATTTGGCCACTCCTGAATGCAGTGAGCAGTGGAGGAGTGAGCAACAGTATGTATTTTCTATCTGGGAAGCAATTTCCCCGTAACAGCCCTACCTATGGAAGGGAATATTAGTTTTTGGTGGCCCTGCCATATACAGAAGGGAACTATGAGTTGGCTAGTCAGAAATCACGAGCAAGCCACTTCCTTATTTTTTTAATTAGTTTTTATTGGAGTATAGTTGATATACAATGTTGTGCTAGTTTCTGCTCTACAGCAGACTGAATCAGTTATACATATACAAGTATCCCCTCTTTTTTAGATTCCATTCCCATATAGGTCATTACAGCGTACTGAATAGAATTCCCCGTGCTATACAGTAGGTCCTTATTAGTTACCTATTTTATATAGAGTAGTGTGCATATGTCAGTCCCAATTTCCCAATTTATCCCTACCCCACCCTTTCCCCCTTGGTAACCATAAGTTTGTTTTCTACATCTGTGACTCTATTTCTGTTTTGTAAATAGGTTCATTTGTACCATTTTTTTAGATTCCACATATAAGTGATATCATATGATATTTGTCTTTGACTTCCTTCACTCAGTGTAATAATCTCTAAGTCCATCCATGTCACTGAAAATGGCATTATTTCATTCTTTTTTATGGCTGAGTAATATTCCATTTTGTGTGTGTGTGTGTGTGTGTGTGTGTGTGTGTGTGTGTGTGTGTGTATGACATCTTTATTAACTGAGGAATCTGGAAATCTAAAATACTAACTTTTCCAGCCCAAATTCATCTCAAGGATGATGAGTGATACATTTTGGGTCATGAGATGTAGCCTGAAGTCCCTGTCCCCTAAGGAGAAAGCTCTTTTGTCCCTTTCTTCTTCCACCATTTTTTTTTTGCCTAGAGTATGACAGTGAGGCCCATAGCTAATGATCATGAGTATGAAGGTCCTCACATCAAGGAGCAGAAAAATGGAAGGAGCTTGGATCAGTGACACTGTTATGTGGTTGCATCAGCCTCAATTGCCTACCTCTGGACTTTTTTGTTATATGAGGAAATTAACTATATACCTCTTTCTTTAAAATACTATTTATTGGGGTTTCAGTTAGTTGCAGTTGCAATCCTAACTGATATATAATTAAAGTGATTGTCCCATCCATGCAATTAATTTTTCCTTGGGACAAAAAACAATTTTAAAGTAACTGCCCATCTTCAACTATTTTTAATCAAAAGCCATTCTAAAATTCACACCACCCCAAGGTTCACAGTATTCTTTTATCAAGATCACCAAAACAATATGAATTCAGAACCCAACTGTTTAAAGAACGCTTGTCACGTTAATTAGGCAAAGTACTCTCTAGAAAATTAAAAACTAAAATGACCATTATTGGTATGAAAAATATAGATGAGAATAAAAAACTTTAAAATGACATCTAATAATGTGACAGTTATGTATCATAAAAGGAACTATATTAGAGGAAAGGAAGCAAAAATATTTAATTGGATGGGAAAGGGAATTAGATATCTGATTTCAAAGACTAGAGCTGGGAGTACATTAGGGAGAGGAGGGGAAAAATGTAAGAAATTTAGAAGATGGAAGTGAGAATATTGAGCATGGAGGTGATAGACTAACCAAAGTGTCCTTGATATCCAGCAGAGTAGCACAGTAATACCCTGCCAGGTTGGAAGAAAAGAATCACTTTACAAAGAAATAGCTGAAAGGTTATGCGTCTTAATCACTAGCCTCACCTCAAGAGCAGATACCCACCAAGACAGACAAATGAGCCTCACTTTCAGGAATTTCTTAAAATGGAGATGAGTGTGACAGGTGTATTTCCAGGAAAAAAACACAAAGCTCAGTTTGTCAATCTAGTGCTCCTGCAGAATTTTACCACTTTTACTGAGGAAAGGATGGTCTCCCCCTCCCACTTCATTTCTTGTGATGCTGATTCATTAGTTTTATTTTTGGGTCTCATAACTTAGAGACTGAAATTGTGTTCCAAAAAAAAAAAAAAAATTCATTCCCTTCTGATTTCCACTGCCTTTCTGAACTTTATGCAGTAATATAAATAAGGCATTTATTGCATACACAGTTAAAAAATCTATATCGTCCTTACTAACAGTTCCTCATTAGTGAAGACAGGCCCATAGTTTGGGTATTAATTTTCCTCTATCTTAGAGTGAATCGATGCTGTTTAATTTCTTGTTACTATTACTCATGACCTTCCAAAGGGTAGACCCTTGGAAGTTAAAGCCATAGAAACATGATTTGCTGGAAAGCAGTGATTCCCATCATAAAATTTCAGAGTTCCCTGAGTCACAAAGTTATTGCTCATTTTACTATTTTTCTGTAAATAGTTGTTTCTGCAGCCAGTTTGTTTACAAAATGTGGCTACTCATACCACAGGACTGCTTGTTGAACAATAAGAATAGATGTTATCACATAATTGGGATTAATACACAGAAACATCTGTGACGTATGGTAATTTGGAAGATACTTGGAGAAACGAATCCTAAATGTCACTTGGCAGTTGCTTATGGGCATTAAATTCATGCTTTTTGCTAACATTTGTGTGGGAAAGAGAAATATGTGCAAAAAAAATCTCATAATCTTTGACAAATTCGCTAATACCTTTTGGATTATGTGATTAGTTTTTGAAACTCAAGTTTGCAAAACGATTTTGGCTTCCCAGTAAACGCTTTTAACAATAAAGTTGAAACTGAGTAGAAAATAGGATCTACTGGATCTGATGATCATGGCTAAACTAAAGAACTTACTCTGTATGTTTTGCATGGTGCTTTGCAAAATTAAACCAAGGAATAATATTAAATTAAGAAAAAATCTGTAGAGCTAGCATTAGATTTTTTTAATGGGGGTTTAAAAAAATAGAATAAATGAAGGGGAAAAAGTTATATATTGAATACATATACTATATATATATTTTGCCAAGATATTTTGCTACTTCTCTGACCATAGTTTTTTTTTTTTTAATATAATTTACTCTGTAGCACTAGAAAGAAATGTAAGCCATCCTTAACTCCCCCAAAATAAACAAAAGTAAGTATTTAAGGAAGACAAGCTGTCTTGGGTGAAACTGTCTATCTTGTGTCATATATGGTGCACACCTGAGAGCCTAGATTTAATAAAATCATAAAAACATGGAAACATAACAATTCAAAGTTGGATGGAAACAGGAAGACTTCTAGTTTTACCCATATTGACTGCATTAGACAAAACAAGTCAGAGATGAAAAGGGGGCCTTATATTTGGTAATCCCTGGAGTCACCAGAAGTCCAACTCCTTCATTTGGGATCAAGATAGGCACTCATGCTGAGCACATATTCCTCCATCGTTGGAGAATCAAGCATAAACTTGTATACTGAGACCAAGACGGTGCCTTCCTAGACCTTTTACCCTAATTATCTGGGGACAGTAGAGAGCCCTCAAACCAATATCTGACTCCACAGACATTCCCAGCCTCATTCTTACCACCATAATCTGTCTTAAATTTGCCAGGACCAGTTTCATTATGCCTTTTATATCTTTACATATCTATCACCACAAAACCTCCAGACTCCCAGATCTCCCTCTTCCACACTTAGCCTCCCAAAGCCTTTTCACATCCTCTCTTCTGTGCCCTTTTGGCACCTCCATACAACTCCTGAAACCCTGCTTATGTGTCCTCTGAATTCATAGCCCATTTTTAGCAAAATCCTCTTTATCTGCAGTCTCTTCTCTGCCTGTTCTTTTTTCCTTCTTATTCTGATGGAAGCTTGGCTCTGAAGTTGTGGCTCTGTTTTACTGCCACAACCCTGAGATTACTAGACCTGAAAGCAAACTGTGTCCTTGCTCTATAATGCAGCATCCAAATCATTCTTCTTCCCTTGTGTTACTCAACTCAAGTTCGGCTGCTTGCTGCTCGAAAGCCAGAACTCCAGAGACAAGAGTTGGTAGGAAAGGAAAGGTTGCTTTATTCAAGAGGCTAGCGACCTGGGGAGAAGGCAGACTCATGCCCAAAAGCCAACTCTCCATTGCTGATCAGGGGGCAAGAGCTTTGAAAGGGGAGTTTCAAGGGTTTATAGGCAGCAGGGGGCAGGGGGTACATGCCAAACAGCACAGTTAGCTCCAACAGTCATCTTGAAATTGGTCACGCAGTGGGCTCATCAGTGTCGTATTGATTGTTTCAAGTACAGTTAATCTTCAATTCCAGGGTCAGTTTGTTCCCATTTCCTTGAGACAAGTTCTCAGAATTGTGTACAATGAAGCGGCTTATGTCATGGCTACAGTCTGGTCATCATGTAGTTAACTTCTTCCACCTGGTGAGGGTTTCAGTATCTTCAAGACCGCTCACAGAATATGGCTCAGAATATTATCTATAGCCCTTGAGGAGGAACTAAAGGGTCCTTGACTTTGTTTAATGGCTAAACTATTATGATTTTTGTCTTGTTTGACTATTTTCCTTTGCTTCTGCATTTTCTCATTTCTCTGATTAAATTTATTCTTTGACTAAAGTTTTTCTATAAACAAGAGGCAGGCAGAGGACATGGGGTATCTGTCCCAGGAAGGCCCATAGGGTCCTGCTTTGTTACACCTGTGCCTCTCCAACTTTGAATCATATCCCATGTTGTAAGATTTTATCATCTATCACTTCTTTGTGTTGATGTCATCTATGAACTTCTTTATTTCTCTACAGTTTTAGCTCATTTATCGTGGTAACCCTTTCCAATATTATTTTAAAATTTCAATCCACAAAGAGATGATCCTTCCAATCTTCTAGTCTTCCAGTTCCATGAATTCCTCTCTGGCAATAATTTTATTTTCTGTTCAACCTCAGCCTCTCACTCTTGGGATCACACATTCTAGACCTTCATGTGACCAATATCTAGAACCCATCCAAAATCTCACTTCCATTCCATGACCACCACCCCCTGTTATTACGGCTCCCCCTGCATATTATTTCAATTCCAATAATCCTTTGTAACCATTGAGACCACCAATTCCTTGATGCTACAAACTCTCATTGTCCTTAATCCAACTTGGTGTTCTTTCTCCCTTCCTCTCATTCTTCCTCAAATTCCTTGGTCTTTATAAACACTCTGTTACATACACACATATTTCTTTGGCATCACTCTTACATTTTCATACTCAATTAGGAAAGCCTCAACCTTCATTAATTATAACTTCCCACCGGTTCTACACCAGCACCAATGTAGCTGAACATCACTTGAGAAAAACTCATAATTACCCTGATGGATATTATTTTAAATTCAAGACCACATTTAAATGGATTTTTAATGTTGCTAGACAATCGTGCTGTACTTTTCCAGTTCATTCAGTCTCTCATTCTCCTGAACCACTATTTCACAACTTTACCTTTCTCCTTAAACCTTCAATACCTGCTCCCCTTTCCTCACACTTCATACTTGAAAAATATTCAAGTACTTGGAAGAGATTTTCTGCAGACTTCCATCACCATGTCACTCCCACATAGTACTCTGCCTTGATGTTTGTCCCATAGTTGGACTATGCATGTGCCTATCTAAAGTTAGTCCTTTGCCTGAGTGCTAGATTCCAACCCACCTCACCTATTTGAAAACGTTGCTCCAGCAATTCCTTCTTCCCTTCATCATCATCAACTTTTTGTGCTAGACAGGATTATTGCCATCAGCATGCAAATATATCGTTATTTCTCTGAAGTTACTTTTAAATCATTTTCTTGATCCCTCTTTCACTACCACTTACTTCCCTATTTTTTTGCCCTTCTTTGCAATAGAATGTCAAAAGAGTTAGTGCCTCACTGTTCCAAATTTCTATCCTCCCAGTTCCTCTTAAAGCCCTCCAATTCACTCACATCAAAGTTACTAATTATTACCTCTATGTTGCTAAAATAGCCAATTCTGAGCCCTCATGGTTCTTGAGCAATGAGAACATTTGTTACAGGTGGCCACGCCCCTTCTCTCTATTTTTTAAGATTATTTGTTTATTTTTGTGGCAAAATGTATAAAATATAACATTTGCCATTTTAACCATTTTTAGGTATATAATTCAGTGTCATTAAGTATAGTCACAGTGTTGTGCAACTATAACCACTGTCCATTTCCAGAACTTTTTCATCATCCCAAAAGGAAACTCTACACCCATTAGACAATAACTCCCCATTCTCCCCTCCCTCAGCCCCTGGCAACCTTTATTCTATTTTCTATCTCTGTGAATTTGCCTATTCTAGGTATCTCATATAAATGGAATCATAACAATATCGGTCCTTTTGTATCCATCTTACCTCACTTAGCATAAAGTTTTTGAGGTTCATTTGTGTTGGGCCATGTATCAGAATTTCATTCCTTTTCAAAGTAATACTCCATTTTAAGTGTATACATTTTGTTTGTGCACTCATCTGTTCATGACATTTTGGTTGTTTCCACCTTATGCCTATGATGAATAATGCTACAGTGAACACTGGGGTACAAGTATATGAGTTCATTTTCTGTCCAATTGGGTATCTACTTGTGGGTGAAACTGCTGAATCATATGGTAAATCTATGTTTAATTTTTTGACAAAACATCAAATATTTCCACACTGGCTGCACTATTTTACATTCTCACCAGCAATGTATGAGATTTCCAGTCTCTCCACATCCTCAATAACACCTGTTAATTTCTGTTAGTTTGGTAATGTCTAATGGATGTGAAGTGGTATCTCATTGTGGATTTGATTATTATTTCTCTAATGTCTAGTGACGCAGAACATCTTTTTATGTGCTTATTGGCCATTTTGTATACCACTTTGAAGAAATGTCTATATAAGCCCTTTGCTCATTTTTGAATTAAATTTTTTTTAGTTGTAGGAGTTTTATATATATATTTGTATATATATATATTCTGGATATGAATCCCTTATTAGATAGATGATTTGAAATATTTTCTCTCATTCTGTGAGCTATTTATTTACTTTCTTAATATTATCCCTTTATACACAAAAGTTTCTAATTTTGATAAAATCCAATTTACCTTTTTTTTTTTCTTTTGCTGTCTGTGCTTTTGATAGCATATCTAGTAAATTACTGCCAAATCCAAAGTCATGAAGATTTCCTCCTATGTTTCTTCTAAGAGTTTTATAGTTTTAGTTCCTAAATTTAGGTCTTTGATTCATTTTGACCTTTTTTTTTTTTTTTTTGTATGTGGTGTAAAGTAAGAGTTCAAATTCATTCTTTTGTGTATGGATATCTAGTTTTCTCAGCACCATTTGTTGAAAACACTTTCCCCATTGAATTGTCTTGGCACCCTTGTTAAAAATCAGTTGACTGGGCTTCCCTGGTGGCGCAGTGGTTGAGAATCTGCCTGCCAATGCAGGGGACATGGGTTCGAGCCCTGGTCTGGGAAGATCCCGCATGCCACAGAGCAACTAGGCCTGTGAACCACAACTACTGAGCCTGCACGTCTGGAGCCTGTGCCCCACAACAAGAGAGGCCACGACAGTGAAAGGCCCGTGCACCGCAATGAAGAGTAGCCCCCGCTTGCCGCAACTAGAGAAAGCCCTTGCACAGAAACGAAGACCCAACACAGCCAAAAATAAATAAATAAATAAATAAATTTATTAAAAAAAAAAAAAAATCAGTTGACTGTATTTGAGGATTCATTTCTCGGCTCTCTATTCCATTCCTCTATGTCTGTCTTTATTCTAGTACCATACTATTTTAATTATTGTAGCTTTGTAGCAAGTTTTAAAATCAGGGCACATTAGCGTTCTGACTTTGTTCTTCTTTTTCAAATTGTTTTGATCATTTGGGGTCCCTTGAGATCCCATGTGAGTTTTGGATAGGTTTTCAATTTCTGCAAAAAAAAAAAAAAATGCCACTGGAATTTTGGTAGATATTGTATTGAATCTGTAGATATTTTTGGGCAGTATTGTCATCTTAACAATATTAAGTCTTTTAATCCATGAACACAGAATATCTTTCCTTTTATTTGTCTTCTTTGATTTCTTTTAGCAGTGTTTTATAGTTTTAAGTGTACTAGTCTTTTGCCTCCTTGGGTGAGTTTATTCCAAAGTATGTTATTCTTCTTGATGGTATAGTAAAAGGAATTGTTTTCTTCATTTCCTTCTAGAATTGTTAATTGCTACTGTATAGAAACAGAACTGATTTTTCTTTCTTGACTTTATGTTCTGCAATTTGCTGAATTTCTTTATTGGTTCTAACAGTTTATTTGTGATATCTTTAGGGATTCCTACATATAAGATCATGTCATTTTTTAAGAAAGATAATTCCATGCTATTTATAAACAAAGATCATTTCTTTCTTTCTAATTTGGGTTCTTTTAATTTTTTTTTTTTTTTTTAAGGAATCAAGTTTGTTTGTTTATTTATTTATTTATTTATTTATTTATTTATTTATGGCTGTGTTGGGTCTTCGTTTCTGTGCGAGGGCTTTCTCTAGTTGCGGCAAGCAGGGGCCACTCTTCATCGCGGTGCACGGGCCTCTCACTATCGCGGCCTCTCCCGTTGCGGAGCACAGGCTCCAGACGCGCAGGCTCAGTAATTGTGGCTCACGGGCCCAGTTGCTCTGTGGCATGTGGGATCTTCCCAGACCAGGGCTCGAACCCATGTCCCCTGCATTGGCAGGCAGATTCTCAACCACTGCGCCACCAGGGAAGCCCCTCTTTTAATTTTTTAAAAAAGTTTTATTTATGTATTTAGCCTAACTGCTCTGACCAGAATTTCCTATACTATGTTGAATAGATGTGGCAAAAGTGGACATCCTGTTTTGTTTCTTCATCTTAGAGGGGGAGCATTACGTCTTTCACCATTGAATATGATGTTAGCTGTGGGTTTTTCAAAATGGCTCTTATTATGTTTAGGGAGTTTCTTTCTGTACATGGTTGGTGGTTTATTGTTTTAGTTTTTGTGTGTTTTTTTTGTCATGAAATTGTGTTGAATTTTTAAACTGCTTTTCAATAATTGGGATAATTATGCAGTTTTATGACTTTATTAATGTGGTATATTATAATAATTGATTTTCATATGTTGAACTATCTTTGCATTCCAAGAATAAATCCAACTTGGTCATGGTGTATAATTCTTTTAACATGCTGCTAAATTCTGTACTAGAATCTTGTTGAGGATTTTTGTATCAATATTCACAAGGGATATTGGTGTGGAGATTTCTTGTACTGTCCTTGGCTTTGATAACATGGCAATGCTGGCCTCATAGAATGAGAGACAAATTCCTAGAAATGTACAATCTTCTAAGACTGAATCACGAAGAAAAAGAAATATGAACAGACTGGGCACTAGTAGTGAAATAGAACTAGTAAGAAAGAAAGAAAACTCCCAACAAACAAAATCCAGGACCAGATGACTTCAAAGGTGAATTTTAACAAATTTTACCATTTAAAGAAGAGTTAACACCTATTCTTCTCAAGCTATTCCAACAATTGCTGAAGAAGGAATGCTTCCACATTCATTCTTTGAGGCCACCACCACTCTGATGCCAAAACCAGACACAGATACCACAAAAATAAAGTTACAGGCCAATATCACTGATGAACATAGATGCAAAAATCCTCAACAAAATATAAGCAAACTAAATTCAACAATATATTAAAAGGGTAATATACCATGATCATTTGTGATTTATCCGGGGGGTACAAAGATAGTTCACTATCTGTGAATCAATCAATGTGATGTACTGCATCAACAAATTGAAGAATAAAAGTCGTATGATCATCTCAATAGATGCAGGAAAGGCTTTTGACAAAATTCAACTTTCATTTATGATAGAAAAATCTAAACAAAGTTGGTACAGAAGGAAGATACCTCAACAAAATGCCATATATGACAAGCCTATGGCTAATATCACACTCAAAAGGAAAAAGCTAAAAGCATTTCCTCTAAGATCAGGAACAAGACAAGGATGCCCATTATCACCACTTTTATTCAACATGGTATTGGAAGTCCTAGCCACAGCAGTCAGACAAGAAAAAGAAATAAAATGAATCCAAATTGGATAAGAAGAAGTAAAATCAACACTGTTTGTAGGTGGCATGATACTATATATAGAAAATCCTGAAAATGTCACCAGAAAACTACTAGAATTTATCAATGAATTCAGTAAAGTTAGATGGCACAAAATTTAAATGTAAAAATCTGTTGCATTTCTATACATTAACAATGTACTATCAGAGAGAATAAGAAAACAATCCCATTTACATTTGCATCAAAAAGAATAAAATGCCTAGGAATAAATCTAAGGAGGTAAAAAACCTGTACTTGGAAAGCTATAAGATACTAATAGAAGAAACTGAAGATGACTCAAACAGATGGAAAGATATCCCGTGCTCATGGATCAGAAGAATTAATATTGTTAAAATGACCATACTACCCAAGGCAAACTACAGATTCAGTGCAATCCCTATTAAACTACCAATGACATTTTTCACAGAACTAGAACAAATAATTTTAAAATTTGTATAGAAACACAAAAGACTGTGAATAGCCAAAACTATCTTGAGAAAGAACAAAGCTGGTGGTATTGCGCTCCTTAATTTCAAACTGTACTACAAAGCTACAGTAATAAAAACAGTATAGTACTGGCACAAAAACAGACACATAGATCCATGGAATAGAAGAGAGAGTGCAGAAATAAACTCACACTTATATGGACAATTAACTTACAAGAAAGGAGGCAAAAATATATAATGGGAAAAAGACAGCCTTTTCAATAAACAGTGTTGGGAAAAACTGGACTACTCTCTCATGCCGTGCACAAAAATAAACTCAAAATGGATTAAAGACTTAAATGTAAGAACTGAAACCATAAAATGTCTGGAAGAAAACATAGACAGTACACTCTTTGACATCAGTCTTAGCAGTAATTTTTTGGATATGGCTCCTCAGGCAAAGGAAAAAAAGCCAAAATAAACAAAAGGGACTACATCAAACTAAAAATTCTGCACATATGAAGGAAATTATCAACAAAATGCAAAGGCCACTTACTGAATGGGAGAAGATATTTGCAAATGATATATCCAATAAGGGGTTAATATCCAAAATATACAAAGAACTCATACAACTGAACATCAAAGAAACAACCTGATTAAAAAATGGGCAGAGGACCTGAATAGACATTTTTCCAAAGCAGATATGCAGATGGCCAACAGGCATATGAAAAGACGCTCAGCATCATTAATCATCAGAGAAACGCATATTAAAATCCCAGTGAGATATCACCTTCTACCTGTTAGAATGGCTGTCATCAAAAAGAACACAAACAACAAATGTTGGCAAGGATGTGGAGAAAAGGAAACTCTCATACACTCTTGGTGGAGATGGAAACTGGTGCAGTCACTGTGGAAAACAGTATGGAAGTTTCTCAAAATACTAAACAGAACTACCATATGACCCAGAAATTTTATTTCCTTGTATTTATCTGAAGAAAACGAAAGTGCTTTTCCAAAAGCTATATGCACCTTTGTTAATTGCAGCAATATTTACAATAGCCAAATTGGAAGCAGCCTAAATACCCATCAATATATGAATGGATAAAGATGTGAGATATATGTATATGTATGTATGTATGTGTGTGTGTATGTGTGTGTGTGTATATATATATATATATATATATATATATATATATATATATATATATATATATATATAATGAAATATTACTCAGCCATAAAAAAGAATGAAATATTGCCATTTGGGATGCCTTGGATGAACCTAGAGGGTATTATGCTAAGTTAAATAAGTCAGAGAAAGACAAACACTGTATGATTTCACTTATATATGGAATCTGAAAAACAAAACAAATGAACAAACAACAAAACAGAAACAGAGTCATAGATACCGAGAACAAACAGGTGGTTGCCAGAGGGGAGGGGGTGGGGGATTGAGAGAAATAGGTGAGGGAAATTAAGAGGTACAAACTTCCAGTTATGGGTATGAAATGTACAGTGTGGGGAGTATAGCCAGTAATCACTAGACTTATTGTGCTGATCACTTTGAATGTATAGAAATATCGAACCACTGTGTTGTGCACTGGGAACTAACATAGTGTTGTAGGTCAATTATACTTCAAGAACAAATAATGAAACTCATAGAAAAAGAGATCAGTTTTGTGGTTACCAGATGCTGGGTGTGGGTGTAGGAATTGGATGAAGGTGGTCAAAAAGAACAAACTTCCAATTATAAGATAAATAAGTACTAGGGATGTAATGCACATCATGGTAAATATATTTAACACTGCTGTACGTTATATACGAAAGTTGTTAAAAGAGTACATCCCAAGTGTTCTTATCACAAGGAAAAACATTTTTTCTCTATTTCTTTGGTTTTGTATCTATATGAGATGACAGATGTTCAGTAGACTTACTGTGGTCATCACTTCATGATGTATGTAAGTCAAATCATTATGCTGTACACCTTAAATTTACACAGTCCCATATGTCAGTTATATCTCAATAAAACTGCAAGAAAAGTAAAAAATAAAAATATTTAAAAAATATTAATTTCAAGACGGCAAAATTCACTGCAGTCATTTTCAGTGTTCTATCTCCTATTGTCATGGACTGTATTACTTATTTTTATCCCTAACTATAGTATATGTTAGAAATGTTATAAATGTTTTTTGAACAGGAAAGTTAGAAGACATACTTTTAATTTTTTTTAACTCAATTCTCCTTTTTAAAAATAGCCCCAACAATAATTGGCTATTCTTCCTCCAGGGGTTCTGATACATCGATAACCAGAGTTAAGTCCCGCAAGGTGTTTATGCTAAACAAACAGGAGTTTTACTTAATGAAAGCAAAACTACTCACCCATTAGTTTTGATCAATTGCTTTTGGTCACTTCCATTAGACTGTTTAATTTGAACCACAATTAGATTTTAGCCTTTTAAAAGATAAAGCAGATTCCTCAGCCATTAATTAAAGGGTCTGACTAAAGTTAGTTACAAGATGGATGTTATATACCTTTCACTGATGACCCAGCTAGCAGAACAGTGTCCTTCTGGTTTGAGAAGAAAATATAGTAACTCTAATAATGAAAACTTTAGTTTACTCCTAGAGCAGGTGGACATGAATTTATAAAACCTTTTGGGTTTGCTACTATAACACTCGGCTCCGTGGGACTCCATAAGGAATCACACAGTGCATACCGACATAATAAATCTGTGAATGGTATTTTTTATTGGAATATGAATTCATATATATAATTTATAAATTGATTAAATGGGAATCGTGTCTAAATGATGTTCTGTAGTAAACCATTCTTGCCCCTCATTAAAGCGATGGAATGATATAGCAGTTCCCAACTGACCAGACTCCCTATGACATATTTGTCTCAAAGGCAGTGGCAGACACAGCTCAAAAGAGGAAGTCTCTGCATGTTGGCGAGGTCGGACCCCAGAAATTGCCAATAATACTCTCGTCCACTCTTCGCATCCTCCTGCCCTCCTCTCTTTATGAAGGAGTCTCAAAGGAACTTTCCCATTTCATAAAATCAAAACAAATATTTTGAATAAATCACCCAAATGGAGGAGATAAGTTGAACAGGGCATTTAAATTACCCAAAAGATCATGGGATCATATGCGAAAAGACCTATATTTGCGTAACAAATAACTTACTTAAAAAATATTAAACTCCTACATGATATGCCATTTCTCTTAAATGCTGAAAGCTTCTTCTTTGCTAAAACTCAGGAAGGGAGTATAATATGCTGGTAACGAGCATGGACACAGGTGCCTGCTTTTTACTGCTACTAAGGACCTGGTGACCTTGTGCATATCATCTTAACCATTGCTGGACCCTCCTCTATAAAATGGTACCTTCTCGTAGGTTTGTGGTTAAAATTAAAAGAGATGATCATGCAAAGTGTCAAGCATGTATTAAGTATCCAGTACATTTTACCTTTTCTTTTTTTTTAAGTTTTATTTTATATTGGAGTATAGTGATTAACAATGTTGCGTTACTTTCAGGTGTACGGCAAAGTGATTCAGTTATACATATACATGTGTCTATTCTTTCTCAAATTCTTTTCCCATTTAGGTTGTTACAGAGTATTGAGCAGAGCTCCCTGTGCTATATAGGAGGTCCTATTGGTTATCTATTTTAAATATAGCAGTGTGTACATGTCAATCCCAAACTCCCAATCTATCCCTCCCCCCAATCCTTCCCCCCTGGTAACCATAAGTTCATTCTCTAAGTCTGTGAGTCTGTTTCTGTTTTGTAAATAAGTTTATTTGTACCATTTTTTTAGATTCCGCTTATAAGCAATATCATATCATATTTGTCCTTCTCTGTCTGACTTATTTCACTTAGTATGATAATCTCTAGGCCCATCCATGTTGCTGCAAATGGCATTATTTCATTCTTTTTAATGGCTGAGTAATATTCCATTGTATATATGTACCACATCTTCTTTATCCATTCATCTGTCAATGGACATTTAGGTTGCTTCCATGTCTTAGCGTTTTACCTTTCTTATTGGTTGTGGTTCGTTGTTTTTGCACAAAGTATTGTATAGCATGAAGCCTACTGTCTACCCCTGCTTTGATTGTCCTCTGTGGGAAAAGGGGCATATCCTCATCATTATAGTAACTAAGGCAAAATGTCTGATGCAGGTGAGAAGGTGAAGGAAAGATGAAGAAACAAATCAATGTTAGGTGATATCTCCCTGTGAGGCTACATAGGTTTATTATGCTTGTGTTTGGCTTTAAAACCAGAAAAGGAGGTGGCATGGATATCATTAGAGAGAATCCCCTTATCCTAGTACTTAGGAGAGTCTTATTGAATTCCTAGTCATAGTACAGCCAAGCATACAGTAGAAAAGGATTACTGAACATTTTCTGGGGCATCTCCAATCCCCCTGAGCATTCAGGATTAGGTTAGAAGCAAGTTTTATTTTTTCAGTTTGGTTGGAAATCATTGTAGTACAAAGTGGAAGCAAAGAAGATAATAGACATCAAAGATATTGTTTAGATTATTTTATCTAATACCCATCAACATTTTTTGCCTTAGTAATTGGTCCATCCAGGGGGATGCATGCCCAATCCAAGACAATAAGAATCTTCCCCCTGTGGCTGGGCTAGAGAAGCTTCTCTTCTCCCTGGTAATGAATTTGAAGGTATATTAGTCCAGAGCCACTATCAGCTGTGACCGCTGCCAAATAAAGGGAACTGGTGTGAAACACAAGCGATGGTGAGAACATCCTGGCAGTGGCAGAATTTCTGTTTTCAGTCATCTCTATTCTCAAGATAAGATTGGTCAGGTTTTAAATTTGTGAATTACCCCTACAACCTTATAATAACATCTCATAATACCCTCAGTCCAACCTATCACCTGCCATTTTGAATAGTTGGTAGGTGCCATTAAAAATAAAAAGATGTTTAAACTTTCGAGTCACCTACTATTTATTTTTGGTCCAGCATATAATAATTTGGGGGAAATATTCCATAGACTTTTGTAAAGAATGTAAATCATCATTGTTGAAGAGACTATTCTTTCCCCCATCAAATTGTATTTGATCTTTTGTGGAAAATAGATTGACTAGAAATGTGAAGAATTGTTTCTGTACTCTCAATTCTATTCCATTGATGTATACGTTGATCCTTATGCAAATACTACACTGTCTTGATTGCTGTAGCTCTATAGTAAGCTTTGAAATCAGAAAGCGTAAGTCCTCCAACTCTGTTCTCCTTTTTCAAGATTGTTTTGGTTATTGTTGGTCCCTTGAATTTCCCTATGGAGTTTAGAATCAGCTTGTCAATTACAAAAAGCCAGCTGGTATTTTAATAAGTATTTTGTTGATTAAAAACATAGATCAGTTTGAAGATATTGCCATCTTAACAATATTAAGTCATCTTATTCATAAAAGTGATCTTTTTGTTTATTTAGGTCATCTTTAATTTCTTTCAACAATGTTTTATAGTTTTCAGAGTATATATTTTCCATTTATTTTGTTAAATTTGTTCATATTTGTTCTCTTGATGTCACTGTGAATGTAATTGTTTTCTTTTTTTATAAATTTATTTATTTATTTGTTTATTTTTGGCTGTGTTGGGTCTTTGTTGCTGTGCGCAGGCTTTCTCTAGTTGCAGCGAGTGGGGGCTACTCTCTGTTGAGGTGTGCGGTCTTCTCATTGCGGTGGCTTCTCTTGATGGGAAGCACAGGCTCTAGGCGCGTGGGCTTCAGTAGTTGTGGCACACGGGCTCAGTAGTTGTGGCTCGCGAGCTCCAGAGCACAGGCTCAGTAGTTGTGGCGCACAGGCTTAGTTGCTCCGTGGCATGTGGGATCTTCCCGGACCAGGGCTTGAACTCGTGTCCCCTGCATTGGCAGGCAGGTTCTTAACCGCTGCACCACCAGGGAAGTCCCTGTAACTGTTTTCTTAATTTTCTTTTTTTGGATTGTTCATCACTAGTATAGAAATGCAATTGATTTTTATATATTTTGTGTTGATGTGGATCTTGCAACTTTGGTGAACTAATTTATTATTTCTAGTAATATTTTCATGATATTCCATAGGATTTTCTATATACAAGTTTCTTTCATCTGCAGATAGAGATAGTTCTACTTCTTTCCAATCTGAATGCCTTTTATTTCACTATAGTGTTTAATTGGCCTGGATAGACCCTTTAGTGGAATGTTGAATAGAAGTTACATGAGTGGACATCCTTGTATTGTTCCTGATCTTAGAGGAAAAGAATTTAGTTTTTCAATATCAAGTACGATGTTAGCTGTGAACTTCTCATAGGTACCCTTTAACAGGTTGAGGAAATTTCCTTGTACTCCTGGTCTCTTGAGCATTGTTATAATAAAGGATGTTGGATTTTATCAAATGCTTTTCTTGGGTGATCATCGTGTGGTTTTGTCCTTCATTGTATTCATCGTGTGGTGTTGTCCTTCATTGTATTAATGAGTTATTACATTAATCAATTTTCTGATGGTAAGACAACCTTGAATTCCCGGGATAAATCCCAATTTATAATGGTGTATGATATATACTTGTTACATGTTGTTGGATTCTGTGTGTTAGTAT
This sequence comes from Balaenoptera physalus, assembly GCF_965194825.1. Lineage (NCBI taxonomy): Eukaryota > Metazoa > Chordata > Mammalia > Artiodactyla > Balaenopteridae > Balaenoptera > Balaenoptera physalus. The sequence goes on along the minus strand of NC_138883.1, from coordinate 173,883,051 downwards.
TCTGTCAAGAATTTTTGCATCTATATTCATAAGAGATATTGGTCTCTAGTTTTCTGTTGTTACGAGGTCTTTGGCTTTGGTATCAGGGTAATACTGGCTTTATAGAATGAGTTGGGAAGTATTTACTGCTTTTCTATTTTTGGAATAGTTTATGCATAATGGGTATTAATTATTCTTTAACTGTTTGGTAGAATTCACCAGTAAAGCCATTTGGGCCTGAACTTTTTTTGTGGGAAGTTGTTACATTACTAATTCAACCTGTTTACCTGTTATACAGCTATTCAGATTATCTGTTTCTTTCAGAGTCAGTATCAGTTGTTTATGTTTTTCTAAGATTTTGTTCAGTTTATATAAGTTATCTAAATCTGTTGGTGTGTAGTTCATAGTATTCACTTGTAATCCTTTTTATTTCTATAAGGTTGGTAGTAATATCCCCTTTTTCATTCCTTATTTTAGATATTTTAGTCTTCTCTCTTTTTTGCTGATCTGTCTAGCTAAAGTTTCACAATTTTGTTGATCTTTCAAATAACTTTGGCTCACTGGTTTTCTCAGTTGTGCTTCCATTATCTAATTCATTAAATTTTGCTCTAATATTTATTGTTTCTTTCCTTCTTCTGGCTTTAGGTTTAGTGTGCTCTTGTTTTTCCACTTGGGACCAGTTTTTAATATTTTCAGCTTTTGATCCCAAGCATGCAGGCAGTATAAATTCAGCCTCCAAATAAGCAAGGAGCTCATTACTCACCATCAGTTCGCGATTTTACTTTTTTGATTTATTATTCCCTCTTTATTTATTTGACCTAAAGAACTTTCTGTTTTGCAAAACTACTTCTATCTATTTTTAAGCTAATGTTTCTAGGTAGTACGGCAGGACGAACGTCTGTTACAAACCAATAATCCCACTCACATCACTTATAATTGCTGGTTAGTAGAAAGTTAGGGCTCAAAACTTCTCATCTTCCCCAATAGTTGATCCTCAAGGATGAAAGAGAAGCAGACTGCTTGTGGATAAGAAGAATTCTGCTTATGCCTTCCATACTGAAGAGTAGAATATGGCTTTGGGTAAAGTCTCCATAGTGGAAGATGTTTGCTTTGCAGAAATGAATATGAGATATAATTGTAGAGCTATTATTTTTCTGCAACCAAATTGTTTGACTCGGTCTTCAAGTAAGCTTGTATATAACTTGCTTATTAAAATAAAAATGCTTTTATAATAAAGCATTAGAGTCAATAGTAGTAGGTAACGATAAATTATTTTGGCAATCTCACTCTTAATAAAGAAAAGCTAACAGAGAATGACACCATTTTCAAATTTTTGCTGTTGTTTTTATACAAATTGTTTGTAAATTATGGAATGGATATTTTTAAAAGATTAGTATGAACTAGAAGCTGGTAAAGTAAAATCATTTTTATCTTCCAAACTTTTAAGATCTTTAAAAAAAATCACTCTTTACTGTGTATCTCATTTCTTTGTCTACAAAATATGATTAATGACACTAATCTAGGGACAATTTATAGCAAAGATGCAAGAGATAGAGCAGAATCTGAAATGTAATTTTTGCCCCTTATCAAGGAAACTTTGTATAATAAAAGACTGCATTATTCAGATGCTGAATATCCCAAGTGCTTAATGTTATTGGAACTGTGGGATGTTGTAGAAAGTTAAATAGTTCATCATGTGAAGTCTGTCTTTTTTTAAATTAATACTTTGTTTGGAGAGAAAGAGAGGTCAACTAGATCAGGTGTCTCAAAATCATCTCATTGTTTTCATCCACCATATTTGTAAATGCTTTGCTCTAGGCTTTGCCTAATTATATTTTTGGGTTCTTGTATATTTTTAATCTAGCTAAAATAATGAGCATGCTTCCAAACACTGAACGCTAAGTAAAGCCTGCTTGTTGCCCTTGGAAAAGGTTCTATTGTCATATTTGGTGGCCCTGTATTTCAGCTCCCATCATTTCTTCGTGTGTAGCCAGGGTAGCAGCTCAGCTGCCAAGAAGCCAAAACTGAGCAAAGAAAGGGACGGTTTCAGTCAGTTTGATATTCATTACTAACTGTTAAGAAAATATATGAAAAATAAACCTGAGCCTGAAAGAAATACACTTAGTCTTTTTAATTAGGTAGAGAAGAAAGAAGAACCAGTGAACCAATGTCTGGCTTTAGAACACTGTTAACCTCCAAACCAAGACTTACCCTCTAGGTTTATATATGTATATTTTAGTACGATCTTAGAAAAAAATCCTAGATTTAACCTTTTCTTTTGACTCCTGGGCTTGAGAAAAACCATATCCTCACCAATCTGAAATGCAGAGTTTGAGCCTTTCCAATACTTGAGCCTCCTTTTCTTTATACCTAACTCAGAAACTTCCTGTCACACTGTTAGACTGTTTTAAAACTCTTAGTAACAACCACATAACGCTTAGAATAACAAACATAACAGTAAGTTCCTTTGATGACTGGAACTGTGTTTTACTGTAGGATGCATCCAGTAAATCTTTGTTCAACAGATAAAGTAGAAAAATATAAGTTTATGAAAAGTGCAAATTGCCTGTCAAGAACATAGCGGCTGCCAGTTCAAGTCATCGTGGAGGTTTTTGGTGGGAAGGATATGCACAAGGAAAAAAAGTTCAGGTGTCATCCATAGATTGTTCATGTCACAGGAAGAATGGGTCCAATGTAGAAGCATTTTTTTCTTATTTCCCAAAAGAAAAAAATCAGAAAACCAAATGAGATACCCACTTATATTAATATTGGTTCAAGCTATTCTTTGTTTGCTTGTTTGCAAAAGCAGGAGCAAAGAAGTGAATAATTTCCCAATGTAGTCGTCATCAGGCACGTTCCTCTGCTATGACCTGGATGCTGCACTAGTTAAATATAAACTCTGGGAAAGAAGACAGGTAAAAATTATCACCTTGGCTGAAATTTCCTACTTCCTGTCACCGAAAGCAGTTCACAAATGCAAATAAATGAGAAAATATAATGTGTGATTCTGTTCTTGTCCTTTGATAGAAGAGGAACTACTAAGAAGAAAATTTTACATGTTAAAGGAAAAAAGCTCATTGAAATCCTCTACCATCTAAAATACAACAATAACCATTGCAATGGTTATTGCAATGAACACTTCATTGTTCAGGCCTTGCTAAGTCCCATATAGAGGAAGTTAGACCTTTATTCTTGACTCTTATAAAAGCAGAAATGGACAAGAGAAATTAACACTTTTAGTCTCTTAAGAGTGTATTATTTATGGTCTTCCAAATCAGTAGTTTTCAAGGGTGATAATCAGTAGGACCTCCACTTTTCATACTATGGTGTCATTACAGGTTCCACAAAATTACTGCCATTTCAGTTAGTCACAAAGCATTACCGTGTAAGCATGTGCACTATAGCAAATACTGAGCCCATTGTTGGGTCTACGAAAGTACACTTAGCTCTCTTCTTGCCTTCAAGGTGATTGCATTAGTCTGTTTGAACTGCTGTAACAAAATACCAGAGACTGGGTGGCTTGTAAACAACAGACAGTTCATTTCTCATCATTCAGGAGGCTGGGAAGGGCAAGATCATAGTGCCAGCAGATTTGGTTTGGTGGCTGGGGAAGGCCCATCTCCTGGTCCATGAATAGCACTTTCTTGTGTCCTCACATGGTGGACGGGGGTAGAAAGTTCTCTGGGACCTCTTAAAAGGATCCTACTCCAATTCATGAGGACTCCACCCTCAGGAGCTAATGACGCCCACAGACCCACCTCCAAATACTATCACCTTGGGGGTTAGGATTTCAACATATACATGTTGGCGTGACACGTTTAGATCATAGCAGTGATGTTCTACTGCGGAAAGAGACAAGCAAATAGGCCTTTACAGGGAACGTTTCCAGTGCTACAACAAGGGATTTGACGGTACTGTTTGGGTAAACTTGTGGGGTACCCAATTCATTTTTGAGGAGTCTGGGAATGTATGGGGGAAAAGTGGCTTTTAAACTGAAAACTGGAAGACAAATAGAAAGTAATGAGTTATGGAAAACCAAAAGCAGACAGGACTAAGACATTCAGAGCAATGATTATATCCAAATTGTGGGTTTCTTTTGTTATTTTTTTCTTTAATTTTTTACATTCTCTTTATATGTCCTTAAGTAGACTTAAAATGCTAGCACTTAACTTATACAAACCAAAGTAAACAGATGAACTCTCTTTTATATATTAGCACCCCTAATTTCTCTGACTAGAACTTCTAGTACTGTATTGAATGTAAGCGACAAGAGGGAGAATTCTTGTCTTATTCTTGGTCTTAGAGAAAGAGTTTTCAGATTTTGACAGTTGAATATGATGTTAGCTGTGGTCATTTCATATGTGACCTTTACTATGTTGAGCTACATTCCTTCTATGCCTAGTTTGTTGAGAGTTTTTATCATGAAAGTGTACTTAATGTTGTCAAATGCTTTTTCTGCATCTATGGCGATGAGCATATGAATTTTATCCTTCATTCTGTTAATGCAGTGTATCACATTAATTGATTTTCATATGTTGGAACTACCTTGTGTCCCAGGAATAAATCCCAATCATGGTGTATGATTCTTTTAATGTGCTGTTGAATTCAGTTTGCTAGTATTTTGTTCAGGATTTTTGCATCTGTGTTTATTGGGAACATAGGCCTATAGTTTTCTTATAGTATCCTTGTTTGACTTTAGAATTAGGGTAGTGCTGGATTCATAAAAATAGTTTGGAAACATTCCCTTCTCTTCTATTTTTTGGAAGAGTTTGAGTAGGATTGGTATTAATTATTTAAATGTTTGGTAGAATTCACCAGTGAAGCCATCTGGTCCTGGACTTTTGTTTGTTGGAGTTTTTTGATTACCCATTAAACCTCCTTACTGGTAATTTATCTGTTCATATTTTCTGTTTCTTCATGATTCAGTCTTGGTAGGTTGTATGTTCTGAGAATTTGTTCATTTCTTATTGGTTATCCAGTTTGTTGATGCATGATTTTTCTAATAGTCTCTTATTGGGTGAAGGACTTGAATAAACATTTCTCCAAAGAAGACATACAAATGGCCAACAGGTATATTAAAACGTGCTCACTCACAAATAATCAAAGAAATGCAGATCAAAGCTATGGCTATCACCTCACACCTGTTAGAATGGCCATTATTTTTTAAAAGGTAAGTCTTGGCAAGGATGTAGAGAAATCAGAACGCTTCCACTGTTGTTGAGGATATAAAATGGTTCAGTCACTATGGACAACAGCATGGAGATTCCTTAAAATATTAAAAATAGAATTTTCGCATGTTTCTACAAGCCCACTTCTGGAATGGAACAAAAGAATGGAAATCAGGATATTGAAGAAATATCTGCACTCATGTTCATTGCAGCATTATTCACAATAACCAAGGTATGGAAAACCCCAAATGTCCATCAGTAGATGAATGGATAAAGAAAATGTGGTATAGGGCTTCCCTGGTGGCGCAGTGGTTAAGAATCCGCCTGCCAATGCAGGGGACACGGGTTCGAGCCACGGTCCGGGAAGATCCCACATGCTGCGGAGCAACTAAGCCTGGGCTCCACAACTACTGAGCCAGCGTGCCACAACTACTGAAGCCCGTGTGCCTAGAGCCCATGCTCCGCAACAAGAGAAGGCACTGCAGTGAGAAGCCCATGCAGCACAATGTAGAGTAGCAACAAAGACCCAACGCAGCCAAAAATAATAAATAAATAAAATAAATAAATTTATTTTAAAAAAAAAGAAAGAAAATGTGGTATATACACACAGTGAAATGCTATTCAGCCTTAAAAAAGGAAGGAAATCCTGCCATATGCAACAACATGGATGAACCTGAAGAACATTATGCTGCATGAAATAAACCAGTCACAGAAAGCAAATACTGCATGATTCCACTTACATGCGGTATATAAAATAATCAAACAGAGAAACAGAAGCAGAGTAATGATGGTTGCCAGTATTTGGGGTGGGGAAAATAGAATTGATGCTAAATGGATATAAAGTTTTAGTCGTATGAGGTGAATAAGTTCAAGAGATCTACTATACAACCTTGTGCCTGTCATTAACAGTACCCTATTGTGCACTTAAAAATTTGTTGAGGGTACGTCTAATGTGTTCTTACCACCAAAAGAAAAAAAAAAGAGTAGGTTAGATTTAGCCCATGTACTGTAGTTTGCTTGCCTTCTTTATGGCATGCCTTTGTAGCCAAGTGACACTCATGATTTTATTATATTGCTTTACTTTTCTTACTTTTTCCTACTTTTCTTATTTAATTTTCTCCTTGTTCTTTTTTTTTCTCTCTTGTATTATGTTATTTGGTTTTTTATGTAACTGTGATGCCTTTTTAGTATTTTTGAAGCCAAGTAAGTAATAAATACATAAATTCAAAATTTAGAGTAAAAAAAAATAATAACACATTTTAAAACACCTTCAAAAGAGAGATTAAATACACGTGCATGGTGGAACCAGTGGCATTTGGTACCATTTGATATCATGCTCCCAGAATATAGACATAAATGGAAAAATGAATAAAAAACCTAATAGTACATATTATTGAAATCTGGCTGGAAATAAGAGCACATGAGACTCCCCAAAGTGGAAAGTAAGTTTATTAATCTTGAGGGAAAGGAAAGTTATTTTCTGAACCAGAAAAAAAATCACTTCAGGACACCAAGGAGTTACCAAAAGACAGTTTTACTGCCTGAATAAACTTTAACATTTAGTCATTAATAGAGTTATTTTGTAAAAATACATAAAATGGAATTAGTGTCAATGGTAGGTAGTTTAATTAGTGAATATTCATTTTTTATTAGTAAGTGTACATTTTTAACACTAAAGAGCACATACACTTTCTTAAAAATCGTTTCCATCACTTATGAGATACATATAACCTTAATTAAGAATACATTTAATAGTTGGTGCATCAAAATCCAACAGATAGTACAGAATTGCTGGCTGTGCTTTCCTTGCAAAATCACAAGTCACAGCAGGATGGTCTGTAGTTAATATTAAATTTTTGAAAGAGCTAATAGTTAAAGTACAAGAAATGACCATTTTTATAGCACTGACTTACCACAATTCTTTCTTTTAGGTGATTAAAATAAAAGCTTACTTGAAGAGGACTAGAATAAAAAGCAAACTTCTTTTGAAAAGAAAGGAAAGGCTGTATGAGAATAATTTAATTATATGAGTGGTTGCATATTTGGCAAACCTCCCTTCAAACCAAATGACCCTTCCATGCCTTACTTATTAACATGGAAAAGAAACAGAATGACTCTCCTTTTGATCTGAGCTGCATCACTGCTTCTCTGCTGATTAGACAACCTGCTTCTTCCTCATTTATCACTTTAATGTTACTGTTAGTGTAAATGACTGGTCTGCAAAACTAAAGCACAATTAGAAATCGTGGGGCTGCTTCCAGAAGTGCCAGTGTGAGCCACAGCGCCAGTCCTCCATTTATCACCATCTGCTTTCATAGAGCAACATCCATTTCATTTATCACCTGATCTCTTTCTATTATTTGTTTCATGGGAGGGTGTCTAATCAGCATTATTTATCTCAAATTGTATTTTCTTGAAAACTTTTAAGAAGCTCCTAACAGGGGCACGATTACTGTACTCATTTAAGGAAACACGCAGCTCCACAAGACAGAGGTTCATATTCTGATCACCCTTTTAAAAGTGAATTATTAAGAGAGATTCTAAAGAAAGATTAAATTACACTCTTATGTAGCTTCCTGCTTTTGTGTGTGTGTTAGCAAAAGGGCACTCATGAAAATGAATAAACTAATGAAATGCAACTTATTAGTTGATGTAATCAGTAAAAAAATGAGTGGTTAAAGGATGATTCTGTGGTTCAGTGGTTAATATGGAAAATGAAGAGTTAAGAATTGTGGGAGCTTTTCAGTGACTCTGTCAGGTTGCTGAGGAGTGTAGGTTATCCATACTGCAAAGTTATCCACAGCTGGGAGAGGTGCTGTGTTTATCACTTACTGACCAGCTACCCATCTGCTTTCTCACTTCCTCCAAAAACCAGGAACAGTAATAATCATCAGTATGTTTTACATAATAGAAAAGATCAGAGATTCTTGGATAAAATGGCTATTTTTGCAACTTTTCCTTCTGTGACGATATATTTCTGCTAACAGGGCACTCTCCCTTTCGTACTTTGAAGTCCATATTGCAGCAGTGCTTTATTTGGCCTGTTCAAGTGGTAGTGGCAATGTAAAAACACTGATGAAAAACAAATAGGTAAATAAAATTAGAGTAGGACTCAAGAAAATTAATTCTAATACAAGTTCTGGAACCAAGAAGTTGGGCAACCTGCATGACTTCTAAATCTCTATGGAATTAGGATATTAGGAAAAGTGTTTTCCATTCTAGTAACCTTTAAATTATTTTTGTCATTTTCATGTTCAAATATAAAAACAACACACATAGATATGCAAGACACTTGTCTAAGAACTTTAGATATATTAGCTTATTTAATTTTTACTGTGATGTAGGTAGCATCATGTCCTCATTACACAGATGCAGAACCAAGGTTTCACTGCCTGTAAATGACAGAACCTGGATTTCAATCCAGACAGGCCAGTTTCAGGATTTATATGGTTATTCACTACATTGTAATGCAATTTATTGAACCTTTTTCTTGATATCAGTTCTCATCAATAAAGTTTTTCCTTTTTTATTTTAATATATTTACTTCAAAGGAAACCTTTTGTCCCAATTGTAAATGGAAATCCAGTGTCATCCACACAAACAGAAGATTACTATACACATTAAAAAGATACAAAGTAAGATTGTTAATTTAAAAATAATAACACAGAAGGAATAATAAATCTAATTATAGCAGAGGAGAACGAGACTGATTTGCCCCAGATTTCAGAGTGGTTTCACTGCACATTGGGAAGACAATCTCAGTGTTCCAATTTCCAGTCCAGAGTTCTATTCACCACATCCTTGGGAATCCTTTCTCATGTCATTAGCAGTTGATCATTCTGCTGGCTCCCCATCGGGTCTCTATTTACCAGAAATCCCAACTCCTCCACTCTTAGTTGCATTTCCTATTTCTCTGCCTCTGAAGGCTATATTGCTCATTTCCTTTTCTGCCTGCTTTCCCATTTCCTATCCCACATGGCTTCCCAAACATTCTTCTCTTCTATTATCTGTGGGGTGTGGCTCCTTTTTCTGGGCGCTGAGTTCTACAGCCAGAGTCCTTGGAGTGTCATGGAAGGACTGAGAAGTCAGTGAGACTCAGTAGAGCTCATCTCCCTCTTCGGTGCTTTGTCCATCAGCCCGCATCCCTGGACATGTTCTCATTCTCTCCCTCCCCCCTCCCCCTCCCCCTCCCCTCCCCTCCCCTCCCCTCCCCTCCCCCTCCCCCTCCCCACCATTTTACTCACAACCACCGGTGTCCCAGGAGTCAAACACCTCTGCCTGAGTTCTAGATTGGTTTCCTAGCCTCTCTTTCATCTTTCTCTGGCTCACCTTTTCTTTCCCTTTACTTTCCTCTCTCTCTCATCTTTTTCTTTTTATGCCCCCCCCCCAGTCTCTGTGCCACTCAGGGTGATTATGCAATGGTGGATAAATATAAATATAAAAAGATAGTTGATCCTGTACCATCTAAAACTACCTCATAAACTAAAGACAGCCTACACCCTACACTTTTAGAAGTGCTACAATTTAGAGGATGCATGTGGCCCTTTTCAGCTTTAAAATTACGTGATCTAAAATGGACCAAGTCAGCTACCTTCTCATCAGTAATCTTTCCTCAACAATCATATTAAGACTTCTTTGCAGCTGGAACCAGTTGGGTGATTACTTTCTGGCCTGAATCTCATTAACAGCGTTGAAACCAACGCAGCCCTTAAGCTTTGCATGGGAGCCTTTCAGCTGAAATCACACTCTCTCCCCTAATGTGACTGTGATCTCCTAAGGCAACCTTTACACAGAACAAGGGCACTTGTGTATCTTCAGGAAAAGGAGGGAACTCGTGAAAAGGGGTTGACACTGACTTGGATAGGGTAATGGCCTAGTTAAACAGAACCAGGGGAGTTTAGAAAAATTAATTTCACAGAAACACAAATTTAATATGCAGTATTACACTTAAAGGGAGGGGTGCATACCATTTGAAAGAGTTCTTGGTCAGGAGGAGCACCACCTCAAGCAAAATAAGGTAGGAAACATGAGGTTTAAGGACTGGAAAACTGCGCCTTAAGGACTAAAGGATTGAGGTGAAAGTGGGGAAAGTTTTCATGAGTCTTGAGTTTGGAGTAATAGAATCCAGAAAGTACATGAAAATACAAGAATCGTTATTGTTTATCATACAGTGTAATAGGAAATGAGATGACTGTGAGCTGCCTGAATATGGAAAGAAAAAAAAAATATATATATATATAATGTTTGGGGAAAAAAATCTATGAGTTTAACCCTGAGAATGGGGACCACTGACTGTTAGAAATTGACGTGCCATACAGTGGAGTCATTAGCTATAGTAAGTTGTGGTAAAAGTAGGGTGTTCTATATAACTGCTAAATTGGGCCAATTTGAAATCCAATGCAAGAAGTGAAGGAGAAAACACATTTATCAATAAGTTCTCCCATATTTATAGCTTCAAACACATCCACATTACAATGGGGAATCTGAGCTACTTTTTTCAATTGCTTGATTAGTTGGATACTTGCCCTACTAGATCTTATTGTATCAGATTGTAATTTCATTGTGCTCTGTGCCAGGGTGGGGCAGAGAGGGGGTTAATATCAGAAAATAAATTAAAAATAAACAATCTGTTTGGAAAGATGCACACCCATTTCATTCTGAAATATATTCTCCTCATTCCAAAATGTCATTAAAAGGCCCCAAATGGAACTGTACTAATGTGGTCTTCTCACACAGTCTCAAGAGGAGACTACCGTGCTGGATGGGTCTATAGCATATATACCATAGACCGTGGGTAGGCAGAGAGGAAGCCTTCTGAGTCCACCTTGGCTCACAGGTAGTATGGGAAGAATGCAGATGTACCCCTGTTTAGCCTGTGGGGAAGTGAGGAGTAGTGTTAGACCTTTCATGAAGGCAATGAAGGCAAGGGATAGCATGACCTCTGCAGGGATTGTGGGGTGCACAATTCCTAAGCCCGACCCCAGAAAGAGAATGTAGTTGAATATTAGAGTAGTCTTTAGAGCCAACAAGTCTTGAGTCGGGATTAAACCAAAGGAGAACCCAAGGCCCTGACCAAACCAACAGAAAGTATAGAACTTAGACTGTTAATTACGGACATCAGTCAAGCCTTCAGTAGTAGATGCCAGAAGAGCAGCACTACCAGGCAACCAAGGGCAGTTGCCAAAAAGAGACCAAACACTTAGGCTCAATAACAGCCTAAGGTCACAGCGCTTAGATCCCAGGCTCCCTCCAGCATGAGGGCCTGTGTGTTCTGCCATCACCCGGGTACCGTCTTGGGAAAGAGAAGGATGTAGGAAAACATCTGAAAGACTGAACATTGATCTGAACACAATAAGTTGCCTGAATTAAATGGTTTAACCTAGAAGAGATGGAGGCATTTAATTGGCAAGTTTAATGCCCATCTTCCCTCTTTCAAGCCTTGGTAGAGTGAGGCTTATGAAGAAGAGTAATAGATGAATACTAGGAAAAAAGAGCTGTACTGTTTTTGCACATCTGATTAGTAGTCTGTAAATTGGTGGTCTTACATGCTTTTTCCTCTCTCCTTTCTTCCTTCCTTGACTTCTTTTCTCCATCCTTTACTAAATAAACACTTAATTCATTCCTCCAGTGTCTGACACTTTAATAGGTGCTTGGAATGAAAGGGCAACAATAGTAGCTCCTGCCTCCAGAGATCAGCCGTCTAAGGAAGGAGAAAAACAGGTAAATAAATAATTACGTTACAGTATAAGTGCAAATATAGATGTGAGCAAACAGTTGTAGGTGAGTAATTGGAGGAATTAGTTTCCTCTCCATGGAGTAGAGCTTGGAGTTTGAGTATGCTTTTGTGAGGCAAATAACAGGACTTCAGACAGTATTATAGTCTTTGTAGAAAATCCCGAGGAAGTACTTTAGAAATGTCACAGCATGCAAAGACAATATACTAACGCCAATCTGGCATATCTATCTGCGAGAAATGAATATTTGGAATTTGAAAAACAATCTCACTTACAATAAAACCCAAAACGATGAAATATTTAACCAAATATGTACAGCATCCATGTGCTGAAAACTATAGAACACTCATAAAAGAAAGGAAAGGTGTATGCAAATAGAGAGATATCACATGCTCATGGATTGAAAGATTCAATACTGATGTCAGTTCTCCCCAGTTTGATCTATAGATTCAACCCTCAATCATAACCAAAATACAAACAAGCTTCTTTGAAGATAATAGCAAGTTGATTCTAAAATTTACATGGAAAGGCAAAGGAATTAGAATAGTCATGATAATTCCAAAAAGAAGAACAAAGTCAGAGGACTCACAGTATCTGGAGGCAGGACCCACAGTTGTCCCCTGATTTTAAGACTTACTAGAAAGTATAGTGATCAAAACAGTGTAGTTTTGGGACTTTCCTGCTGGTGCAGTGGTGAAGAATCCGCCTGCCAGTGCAGGAGACATGGGTTCAAGCCCTCGTCCGGAAAGATCCCACATGCTGTGGAGCAACTAAGCCCGTGTGCCACAACTACTGAGCCTGTGCTCTAGAGCCCGCAAGCCACAACTACTGAAGCCCGCGTGCCACAACTACTGAGCCCATGCGCCTAGAGCCCATGCTCCGCAACAAGAGAAGCCACCGCAGTGAGAAGCCCGCGCTTCTCATTTTAAATAAATAAATAAAAAATAAATAACTTAAAAGACAGTGTAGTTTTGGCAAAAAGATAAGCATATCCATCTACGAAACAGAATAGAGTCCAGAAATGAACCTACACAAATATAGTCAGCTAATTTTTGACAAAAGTGCAAAGGCAACTCAGTGGAGAAAGGATAATCCTTTTTTTTTTTTTTTAATAAATTTATTTATTTATTTATTTTTGGCTGTGTTGGGTCTTCATTGCTGCACACAGGCTTCCTCTAGTTGTGGCGAGTGGGGGCTACTTTTCATTGTGGTGCGCGGGCTTCTCATTGCAGTGGCTTCTCTTGTTGTGGAGCACGGGCTCTAGGCACATGGGCTTCAGTAGTTGTGGCACTCGGGCTCAGTAGTTGTGGCTCATGGGCTCTAGAGCACAGGTTCAGTAGTTGTGGCACACGGGCTTAGCCCCTCTGCAGCGTGTGGGATCTTCCTGGACCAGGGCTCGAACCCGTGTCTCCTGCATTGGCAGGCAGATTCTTAACCACTGCACCACCAGGGAAGTCCCAAGGATAATCCTTTTAACATACGGTGCTGGAACAATAACTAGACATCCATATGCAGAAGAATAAACCTTGACACACATCTCACACAGTATGTAAATATTAACTCAAAATTGGTCATAGCCCTAAGTATACAACATAAAATGATAAAACTTCTAGAAGAAAGCATGGAATAAAAATCTATGTGACCTTGGGTTTGGTAACGAATATTTAGACACTGCTTCAAAACTATAAGCCATGAAAAAATTGATAAATCAGACTATCAAAATTAAAAACCATCACTTCATGAAAGACGCTGTTAACAATGAAAAGTCACAAACAGGAGAATATATTTTCAAATCATACAACTTTTAATGGACTTGTATCCAGAATATGTAAAGAATCCTTAAAACTCAACACTAAGCAACCAACTGATAAATGGCAAAAGATTTGAACAGACACTTTACCAAGGAAGATACATTGATGGCAAAGAAGCATGTGAAAAGATGCTCAACATCATAAATCTTTGGAGAAATACAAATGAACTCCATAAAGTGCTACTATATACGCATTGGAATGGCTAAATTTTTCAAATAAAATACATATATATATAGTGTATAACACGATGTTTTGAAATACATAATGAAATGATTACTACAATCAAGCTAATTAACAGATCCATCTCCTTTATAGTTACTGTTTTTTTGTGATTGTAGTTAGGGCACCTGAAATCCACTCGCTAAGTAAATTTTGAGTATATACTACAGTATTATTAACTATAGTTATCATGCTGTACATTAAGTCTCTAGATTTACTCATCTAAAGAATGAATTCACGAATTCAACTTTGTGCTCTTTGACCAGCACCACCCCATTTCCCCCACCAACCCACCCCTGGTAATTACCGTTCTACTCTCTGCTTCTATGTATTTAACTTTTTTAGATTTTACATATAAGTGAGATTGTGCAATGTTTTTCTTTCTCTGGCTTATTTCACTTAGTATAATGCCCTCCAGGTTCATACATGTTTTCACAAATAGCTGGATCTCCTTCGTTTTAAGACTGGATAATATTTCAGTGTGTGTGTGTGTATGTACCACAATTTCTCTATCCTAGAATGGCTAGATTTTTAAAAAGAAATTGACAATATCAAATGCTAATGAGAATACAGCACAATAAAACCGTTATGCATTGCTGTTAGAATGCAAAATGGTACAGCCAGTTTGGAAAACATTTTGGCTCTTTCTTATAAGGTTAAATACATACTTACCATACCATCAATCCTACTTGTAGGTATTTGCCTAAGCGAAATGAAAACTTAAGTTCTCACAAAAATCCTATATATAAATTTTTGTAGCAGTATAATTCATGATTGTGAAAAACTGGAAACAGTCAAGATGCCTTTAACAAATGAACGGAAAACAAAATGTGGCACGTTCATGTTCATAGAACGAAATGCTGCTCAACAGTAAAAAGGAAAACAGTTCTGTTTCATGCAACAACATGGATGAATCTTAAGTGCATTTTTCTAAGTAAAGTAAGTCAGACAGACTCCATAAGCAATATGTTGTATGGTTCCATTTATATGACATTCTAGAAAGGGCAAAATTATAAAGGGAAGAAAACAGTTATAACAGCTTCATCTTACACTAATATGTTGGGCTGCTCTACCTATTCTCTCAAACTAGAGAACTTGGATCCTGCATAGGATGAGATCTCCAAGCTTTGTACTCAGGGGACTTGAGCTCCCGACCTGGGCTCTTAAAGATACTCTGGTCTACTGCAGTCATCTTGGTTGGTATACTCGTGGGGCACATACTCCTTAACTAGCCTCGCTCTACTTATTATTTAACCTCCTAGCAAAGACACAAAACCAAGTTTTATAGTATTCTTTTTTTCTTATAAAGGCCAACATCTGGCCTTTTCGGTATTGCCTTCATCATTTTCCTTCTTTTGGAGAAGAATACATTCTTCCTAGGAATAGTACAAGCAGTAGACCTATAAAATCTCAGACAGGAGGAAAAAAGATTAAAGAAAAGACTAAGTGCAAACTAATAAAGCATAAAACACTTGCACCATAAAAAACTGGGAAAATACCATTAGTGTGGCAAATTATTGGAAGAATAATTATCCCCAAAATGTTCAGGTACTCCCTACATCTTGCTTGCAAAGGACTGACATAATGTGATAAGGAGATAAAACTGTCAGCCCTCAAATGTTTGGAGGGATAAAGGTTTGAACGTGAGATTAAACTGGCTGTACAAACAAGGCCAATGTCACTGCAATGAAAATTGGACATTGCGGGTGTTTTGGGTGTGTATGTGAAATGCGCATTTGAATGCATAGCACAGGTGACCTTGGATTGCTTTATTGGGAAGAAAAGAAGATTAAAATTTTCCTCTCAGATACAGCCATTAGTTACTTTTTCGAAGTGGAAAAGACCCAGTGACTGTACGTGGCATATTGGAATGATGCTCTGATTAGAGTAATGCCATTTGGATGCAGAGGTTTCTTAACAGTTTCAGGAATGGTGAAACATGCCAAGTCTAGGTCATCAGGGGACTCACCAGATCTTCCATGTTAAAGACAGTCATGACAGGAAATCATACTCTCTGGGACCAGCGCCATCCATACGTTTTCGCCCCAACTTAGGGCATGAGAAGGTGAACCTTCTGGGCTGATTTGGTGTCATAATAATACAGCAGAACTTATGACAGACTCTCATGTACATGTAATTGTATTGGAAGATCCTTTTGGGAAACAGAAGTTAAATTTGTAGGACAGTCATATCTTGACGATGATTTTTCTGAAATTCCTAAACCATTTCCTAGTTATAAATCAGGGAAGCAATTCTTCTCACTTCTGCTTTAATACAAGTCAACTGTTTGTTAATTTCTACTAAACTAAAAGGATCCAGGGAATCCCCTGGCGGTCTAGTGGTTAGGATGCCGTGCTTCCACTGCAGGGGGCGCAGGTTCAATCTCTGGCTGGGGAACTAAGATCCCACCAGCCATGCAGTGTGGCCCCCCCAAAAAAAGGATCCGTATGTAGTTGACCCTTGAACAACATGGTGATTGGGACACCAGCCCTCTGCGTAGTCGAAAATCCCTGCATAACTTTACGGTGGGTCCTCCATATACACAATTCTGCATCCAAAGATTCAACCGACCACAGATTGTATAGTACTATAGTACGTATTTAGTGGAAAAGATCTGTGTATAGGTGGACCTGTGCACTTCAAATCTCTGTTGTTTGAGGTTTCACTCAACCTTGTTGTTGTTGTCAAAGTTGTTGAGGGAAAACAACTTTCTTTTTCTAAAGATATATGTACATGGATTAAGTGTTGCTGAAACCTGTGTCTTCACTTAGCTCATGTGTCCTTCTACTAACCATGTGGTTAGTTGGCACCAGAATTGGGCTTGTTCTAAAGAAGTTTCAGAGAACCAAATTGCATTATGTGGTTGTTCAGTACTGGTGGCTTGTATACCATTGTTTCATAGACAGAGATGATTTACTTTGTCTGCAGGCCTCTCCTCCTTGTCGGATTCTTTTAGGAATATGCTAATACAAGTTAATATTTACATATGGCCTTATGCTTGATACAACACTTTCACATATATTCTCCCTTTGGGTTCTCTAGTTATCGTTGGGAAGTGTGATGATATTTTTATTGTAGATGAGGAAACCTAGGCTTGCAGAAATCATCTGCCCAAGATCACTTGGTTACTAACAAGAGAGATGGGATTCAAGCCCAAAGTAACTGATTCCAGAGTCCAAGCTCTTTCCAGTGTGCCACACTGGAAGCTGATTCTGTGTAAGGGTAGAGGTGATGTCAGGCCTAAGCTAACTTGTCCCCCAAATCATTTAATAACCAACAATCCAAATGGTAAGTGAAGCCCCATTTGGTGATGTTAGGATAGAGCAAGATAAGCTGATTGAAGGAAAGATGATAAATTCCACTTTGGACGTGTGGTCTATTTAAGAGGAGATGTTCACTTGACATTGGATGTACTGGTCTAGAGAACCAGATAGAAATCTGGGTGGGTGATATAGATTTTGGAAACCCTAGTTATAGATGGTAATTAAAGGCACTGGAATGGAAGAGACTTCTCTGAACAAGGATACTGCTATAACTTGAATCATGGCATGAATGGTGTTCAGATGATATTCGGTTCTACTTACATTTAGCTTGTAGCTTTATAACTATTATCATATCCGAGAAAAAACAGGAGAAGGAATGCTGGATTTTGGAAGTATGACCCAGCGAAGAACAACAAAAAATTTTTTGTGGATTGCTACATATTACACAGTGATAAAACATGACATTTAGACTTAAGCACTTTAAATAGTCCCTTGGGCTATGTTCAGGGCACAGAACAGCTGTATGTGTAATTAAATAAAGCTAATTTAAATAAATTAGATGAACCAGAAAAATCACTCAAAGTTTGTATTCATAAAAGTTTTTTGTGTAAGGCCTTGTCAATGCAGTTTCTTCAAACTGCATGTTTTGGAAAATGGTGGTCTCTAGGATAAGGCATACATTTTAAAGTAGTAAAAATAGAAAGTTTTTTCTTCAGATTTCATATTGAGAGTATAATTTTACTGATATTTTACACAGATGAATTGCAAGAGAATGTTTGCGATATAATTGTCATGGAAGGCACCAAGAAAGACAGTGAAATAGAATAAAAACACACTTTTTTTGGTTTCCTTTTACTGCATATATTTTAAGCACAACAACATGCATCTGGGAAATGATATTACTTTCCTTTTGGGTAGAAGCTACCGTGTGAACACACACTCATGTCAGTATTTATGTGAGAATCTATATTGAAAAAATTGGTCAGTTATATTTGTTCCTGGGTTTGAAAAGGGAGATGTTGCTTTAGCAAAACTAAAAATTTTTAGAATAAAAACGAGCATATAACTAGCTTTAATGTTCCTGACTACAAGATCGTTATAATGTAATCATCAAGGGCTATGAAATTGTTTTCATCAAAAAGCTATAAGGACAGTTTCTGGGAACCAAGGTGAATTAAGGTTTGACCTTTAAAAATTCTTTTTTTTCTTTCTCGACACTCTCTCTCTCATAGATACTTATTTTCAGGTTTTAGGAATGAAGTGCATTGATCCTGTTTTTAGAGATCAGTCATACGGGTAAACAGAAGCCTCTGTGATTTATGACCAAACCTACTGATAGTTCCTTAGAGAGGTTCAGCATTCACAGATTGAGAACTGTTTGAGGACCCAGGGATTCAAACATTACAGGGGAACTGCACTGCTCCGTCCCCATTTCAGAAATGAAAATAACGGCAAGTTGAAATTTATTAGAGCCCAATATAAAGAAATCTAATATCTAGCCAATCCATAATAAACATATTTTTTTTCTGGCCTTATGTAAGATTAATCACCTTGTTTTGTCTCATTTCTTTTTAAGATGGCTTTAGTGCAAGTGTTTAAAAAATACACTTAAATCTGAAGATGAAGAGAAGCTTTTAGGCTATTTAACTTAATGCTGTTCTAGAACCAATGGTCAGGGGAAACCTTAAGCAACAGAAGAGCTTTAAGAAAAATTTTCAAAACAGTCAAATGAGGTATCATCAGCTTTCAGTGTCATTTCATAGCAGCCATGTAAAAAGGAAATATTGTGTGCTACATCTTTATTTGTCATATTAAGTGTCATGGATATAAAATAAAGCAAATGCAATAATTACCCACCATACATTAATCAAAACCTCTTTTTCCTCAGTGCAAGTCATCCAAATTGGGTTTTATAAAAATGTTCTTTATTTTAGAGAGGATATATCACATTTACTGAAGACATATGCTTATAATGGCAGAAAGCTAGATTTTTCCTTTGATTTCATATATATATGTATATGTACGTGTGTGTGAAAAAATATATATACACACACACACACATATACATGTATGTATTTGTATTAAATAAAGTTGTTTTCCAAAGCTCAGAATTATTTGCTTAGTTTTTGCTTTTTTAATCAGAACATGAAACACAACAGTTATTTTGCTATTCTCTTCAAATTCTTCTCGTTATGAATGGGGATCTGATTTCTTTTCTTCCCTTAAAACAATCCCAGTAGGGGGCGTGGGATGAATTGGGAGATTAGGATTGACATATATACGCTACCATGTGTAAAAGAGATAGCTAGTGGGAACCTGTGGTATAGCACAGGGAGCTCAGTTCGGTGCTCTGTGATGACCTAGATGGGCGGGATGGGGGGACAGGAGAGAGGTCCAAGAGGGAGGGGATATATGTATACATATAGCTGATTCACTTCATGTACAGCAGAAACTAACACAACATTGTAAAGCAACCATACTCCAATTTTAAAAAAATTCTAATTCTCACCTGGGTTACAATTTGCCCCCTAAACCAGAAAGCAAGAAATATCTTTTATCCACATCCCCCTGTGTTCAGAGCTAATTATGTTTCCCCAGTATTGTTTGGGGCAAGTGCTTTGGTTAAAGTGTACTTATGGAATCAAACTGTTTACTATTGACTGTGAGAAATATAGAAATAATGATTTCACATCCCCAGTTTGAAAATATTTGAGCCCATGCTTTATTGGACACTTTTAGCTTAGTGTTCATTCCTTAGTTTGTGTGTCATAAAGCCTTGTTTCTGAGATAGGTGTCCCTGGGAATTGGTTCTGTACCTCTTATGGATATAATACTGTATCTTTGGGGAGATTTAATGACAATTTCATTGATTATCTACAAATTACCCATATGTCATGGTAAACAGACCGATAAGCTTCAGAATCAATGAAAGTTTTTAAAATGATCTAATCAATGCACCAGTTCCAACTATGATCATTTACATCTAAGATTTGTATGTTTCTTCCTTTCTCTAAATACCAAGTATTTTTACAACCACATTTGTACACTGATCAAGATAGAAAAATTACATCTAATTTATAGGTAAACTGTTTTCGTTCCTAGAAAACAAAGCCCTTTACAGTAAAAATATTTGTTGTTTTTGTCATAATTGCACTAACACCAAATTATACTTAAATTAGTGTGCCTCATCTAGTTGACTTATTTAAGTCCTGTCAAAGCAATGTTACTGTCTCAGGTTCAATCAAAGTATAGTTTAACCAGCTCTGTAGGGAGAAATATATTATCACAAGCATTTTATTTCCAAGAATAGGAAGAAGAAATACCTAGTTCAGTTCCCTCCATAGGTCAAAAAAGTTATCGATTATAGATAAAGTTTTTTAAATGTCTTAAATTCATTGATGAGCATGGAAAAGTTAAGGCTTACATTTTTTATTTTATTTCTTGTTTCCTTTTGTTCCCTTTTTTAGTTTATTTTTTCCTTCTTTTGGGTTACTTAAACATTTTCTAGAATTTCATTTTGGTTTATCTTCAGTGTTTTTGAGTATAACTCTTTGCTTAGTTTTTTTAGTGGTTGCTCTAGGTATTATAGACACACACACATACACACATATATACACACATATATATGTATATATACACATACATACACACACATATATATAGTCCTCACCATCTACCGGTATTAACATTTTACCAGTTTGAGTGTAGTGTAGAATATTATCTCCTGTTTATCAATGTTTAAAATTTTTTCTTTACATAGATTTAGGACTACCCAAGACAGTGCTATAATTTTTGTTCAAAACTCAAACACACTTTAGAAAACTCAAGAAAGGAAAATTGTATTGTATTTAACTATATTTTACTCCTTCTCCTGTTCTTTCTTACTTCCTGATGTTCCATGGTCCTTCATTTATCATTTCCTTTTTGTTTAAAAAATTCATTTAGCTATTACTTTAGGGTTGTTTTGCTGCCTACAAATTCTCTTACTTTTACTTCATGTAAGCATAGTGCCTGTAGTTTAAAAAGACTCTATTGTGCCCTTAAAAATTTCTTAACAGGGTAGATCTCACAGTAAGTGTTCTTACCACAATAAAGAAAGAAAAAAATTCCATGCAAGTGTTTACACGTGGTGGGGAAAGGTTTGGCTTTGGCTGTGTAGATGCACTTGTAGCATGACTCACACGCTATTAAATCTCCTAGCTCTATACTCCATGCCTTTCATTATTCTTTATTCTTTACCCCTGAATTCTGGAAATTTAAAAAATTTTATCTTCTGCTTTACACTTCGATTTTCTGCAGCATCCAGGCTGATGTACACTGTCCCCAGTCTGATCTTTATTCTGCAATCATTTTTAACCCCATACAGTCTCTCTTGATCTAAATATTTTTTTTTCTTTTGTTCTGGATGCTATATTCTCTTGAATCACATAAATAACATAAATCAGGAATTTTCCTCTTGTCTTTTTCAGTAAATCTGTAACAGAAGAGGGCATCTGTTCTGATTCTTTGTAGTATCTTCTTATTTGGGACTGGAATATTTTCTCCCAGGTTTGGTATATAACATTTCTGTTTGCTTATCCTTACAGCAAGAGATCCACTGGCTTCTGGCTGAATTCGGCATTGAAATAGGGTCTGTCAAAGACTGATGTGGAATTCTGCCCAATTCTTTTATATTTAGACAAGAGGGAAAGGGACAATATAAATCTACTGTAAATTATCATTACCAATTCACAATACAGCAGCCTGAGGGAAATAGAGCAGAAGCTGAAACCCTGGGCAGTCCCCGCAGAGATCTGAGTCTCGGTGTCATTTATTCTCTGTTAAGTGAACTGCCGTGCTGGATTTCGGCTTTCAGGATAACCAGTTTCTATTTGGTTAGTCCAATGCCAGGTACCTGGCAAAGGTAGTGCCCCTTTCCCCAACAGTGCTGTCATTCAGTTTATGATACCTCATCCCTCCAAGAACAAATTCAAGCATCACCCACAGTTGTAGGTGGCTTCTCAGGGTGGTAACTGACATAATGTTTGCAGTGAGTCCTGTCGGGCCCCAGTACACCCACCTTTGCTCTTCCTTCTGTCATCCCTCTGCCTAATGTGTTTTTGGGTTTTGCCATTGTCTTCTCACTTAACTTTCTTCGGATCCTTTCTTATAAGTAGGATTTCTCCTTCTCCTAAGAAGGACTTTTAAGTTAGTCTTCTGTATACCCTTGTGTTATATTCAGTTAGTTGTTTCAATGGGAATCTAAGAGGTGGCCATTAAAAATCACTATTTTCTGCTCTGTACTTTACCCCCAAATCTTTCCTATTAAATACAACATGTAGAGCATCACCTTGAGACCCTTACCGCTATTGTCTTCTCTCTTCATTTTTTTTCAACTTCTGAACTAAAATTCTTCTAGAGACTTAAAAGCCAAGTATGATACTCTCAGAAACTAGGATGCTTGTACCATTAAATTAATGACTGCAATAATTATGGAGGAACTAGCAAATATATTCATTTTATTCATGCAACAAACATTTTCTCAACACCAACTATTCAAGCTCCATGCTAGGCATTGGGGAAAAATATTTAAAAATATATATATGGCCTGTTCCCTCAAAACATCTTGTGGAGTAAACAACAATTAAATACACAGTTATAATTTAATGTGTTACAAACAATAAAATATGTGGTGGGAACACCTGAATGGTATTGTTATTATACTGCAGATCAGAAAAGATTTCTCGGAGGACTCAATAATTGAATTTTGGGGAGGGAAAAAAGGAAGTAGAAATTGCTCCAAAAGGGCTGCTTGGTAGAGATGGGAAGAGAAAATTTCAATTGCAACCAAGTCAGCTTTTGCTGCATTACCATTCTACATCTATATTTACATTCTCCCGTGAGCATCTCCATGCAGCATCCGTATCTACATCACCCATGATGAGTATCACCACCCAGACGCCCGTGTCTACACTCTCCCATCATTCAGCACAACTGGCTCTACCCTGATAAGTCAACAGAAGGATTTTTAAAAAATAGATGGCAAGTTTTCTTAGCCCACAGAGTGATAAGTACAAATATAACAAGATTTGAGGAAAATGGTCTTCATGTGGTTATCTTCTTTTTGTTTGTTTTTGTTTCTACTGTCACTTTAGCCGCAACCAGGGTGGAAAGGAGCCTCAAAATCAGATGAGAGGTCACACTTGACACATCCCAATAGAGACAGCTAAAACCCAGGGAAAGAGGCTCTGGCTGTGACTTAGAGCAAGATAAAATCCATACTTGTTCGTTGACTTTATAAATGCTCAAAACATTGATGTTGGAGGGGGCAGGGTATGACCTAGGCAAGGATGAATTCGGTGAAAGGATCCATGAGTGTGTGATAAAACCGTCAAGGAGCTCTCATGAATGAAATGGGACTCTAGTTGGGCCACGGAAGGTAAATGATAAAGGGCAGAGGAGGGGAGATGGACAAAGTCTTGGAATCAGGTAAAACTTGACCTGTCCAGGAAAGAGTGAAGAAAGGAACATGAAAAGAGGAAGGATTCAAAACGGTGAGTCCTATGGCTGAAAAAGTGAGTCAGTGCCAAATTGTAGACGATCTTAATTGTCACATGGAGAAGTTAGAATTTTATCTTTCTCGAAAATGTTTGAGAAGGGTAATGGCATAATTTTAAAAATAAAGTTGAGGAAGATTAACGAGTGTACATAGAGTGGCTAATTTAGTAAAAATTCAATGAGCTTTCAATATACTGATGGCTCCCCCATCCTAACACTTTGTTCTCTCTGGTCCAACAACACACTGTACTCATCAGCTCACTTCCAGCTACTTTCGTCTTTGTCCTTTTTTTCCCTCAGACTTCTTACGGCCTTATCCTCTTCCTTTCATTCGTTCATTGTGCATCATCTATTCCTTTAAGACAGGTGTTGTTTACTGTGAGCCACACATGGTGTTGGGTTAGAGTAATGAACAAAATAGTCATTGTTCCTGACGGCTTGGAGTTCAATATAACGTACTCCATTGTTCATTCTTTGGTCTTATTCTTGTCTAATTCCACCCTCTTATCCACAGTCTCCTACAGTCCCATGACTTTAATGTTGTATGGTCTTTTAACCTAAACTTCATATTTATTTATTTAATAATTTCTTTTTAAAAATTATTTATTTATTTATTTATTTTTGGCTGTGCTGTGTCTTCGTTGCTGCGTGCGGGCTTTCTCTAGTTGCGGCGAGCTGGGGCTACTCTTCGTTGCGGTGCGCGGGCTTCTCACTGCAGTGGCTTCTCTTGTTGCGGAGCATGGGCTCTAGGCGTGCGGGCTTCAGTAGTTGCAGCACGATGGCTTCAGTAGTTGCGGCGCACGGGCTCTAGAGCACAGGCTCAGTAGTTGTGGCGCAAGGGCTTAGTTGCTCCACGGCATGTGGGATCTTCCCGGACCAGGGATCAAACCAGATTCTTAACCACTGTGCCACCAGGGAAGTCCCTACACTTCATATTTAAATTTCCACTTGCCAACTATATATTTTTCTCCTCCTGGATACCTTGCAGATGCTCCAAGCTGGACATGTCCAAACTAAACTCATTATCTTACCAGTACTCTACACACCAGTGAAGTGGAGTTCCCTGTACAGGTTCTCATTAGTTATCTATTTTATACATATTAGTGTATATATGTCAATCCCAATCTCCCAATTCATCCCACCCCACCCCCTTTCCCCCCTTGGTGTCCACACATTTGTTCTCTACATCTGTTTCTCTATTTTTGCCTCGCAAACTGGTTCATCTGTACCATTTTTCTAGATTCCACATGTATGTGTTAATATATGATATTTGTTTCTCTAATTAGATTATCTTAGCATTGCAGAGACAGCTTAATTCTTTTATTTATTTATTAAAAATGTTATTGAGCCCCTATCACATGCATGTAGTGTGGATACGAAGATAAGTATGGCATCTAAGGTTCATTTATTGGGGTTACATACACAAAGTATAATGCAACTTTATCTTTTAAAAACATTAAGCTCCCACTTCACTGTGCAGCGGAAACTAACACAACATTGTAAAACAACTATGCCCCAATAAAAAATAAATAATATTTAAAAGGTAATCTAATTAGAAATAACTTGATAAGGATTTTTCTAAGCAACATAGGTTACATCCTGTTTTCAAGTCCCTTGGGGGAATCTTTGAAAAGTATATTTATAGATGTTAGCTCCATCAAAAAGTTAAGTACGTAACTATTTCCTTAACTTTCTTTCAGTTCCTACTTCCCTTCTTGCACTCTTTCACTTAGCCACAATAATATATATGTTCCAAACCCTACCCCTTAACCCAATAAATTCTGTGTGTGAAAAATCCCATGAGATTGGTCCACATTTATTTACCTGGGTTTGATAGGACAGAAAGAAGATATTAAAGCAGCATCTTAAAGAATTTCATTTCCAGTGGGTCTTGGTTCAAATTTTTTAAATGTCTGCTCTCCACTTTCCAAAACTAAATTAAAAACTGTGCACATTGAACTCTCTATGCACAAGCTCACGTAGAAGCAGCTCCTATCAAAATCGACACAGTTGTGCTATGACTTCTAACACAAGCCTCGTAAGTTCATGTTTGTTTGGCCCCTTCATTTATTCCACATGGCAAAGATAATATCATTCATCCATTCATTCACTATCTATTGAGTGGCTCCACGTAGTACTTCATAAATGTATTATATGTGTATACAACACACAGCTTCTACTTTTCAACAGTGTCTAAAGTTGGGCTTAGCTTTTTCTGTAACTCCTTCATTTTCATTCTCTTATTCTTCCTCTTTATGTAAATAAGATCACTTAAACCCACAGATGTAAGGAGTGTTGACCCTCTCTCATATACTCACAGACTGTTAACTCCTCCGTCATCTGAGCGATTCCAAAGATCGCCCTCTGAGTCATCTCATACGGTGCTGTAAAGTGCTGGCCGACATGTGTGTTTACTTTAGTCTCACCTTCTGGAAACTCCAGCCTGCAGAAAAGGTCATTGATAACATCATTTGCTAATTGACCTCTTATGTACAAGACTGTTAGTGGATATATTTATTCAACATATAATTTTAAGCTCTCTTTCCAGGTATGATGTGCTAAGATCCAAGGATACAATATTGAGCAAAAACAGTCTCTACCCTCTTGGAGCTTTTGGAGAAACATCTTTCAAATCCTCACACTAAAAAAGATGTAAATCTATTAGTGCAATAAGTGCTGTGATGAAGAGGGATATAGGACCATAGTAGTGTTTAAGAGGTCTGGCTGTTTAAGAAGGAAATGTGGCTAGTCTAGGGGGATTGTGAAAGGCTTCCCCATGGAAGCGTTGATTAATTAAAGTGATGAACGCTGTGTGACTAAGTTGGACTAATTTGAGGAAAGAGAGGCAGAAGCTCCAGTAACAGGGAAAGCTTGTCCCAGACTCTATAAGATACTCATGCTGGTGTCAGAGGTGGATGATTTTAAGAGATTTCCCACAGAGTTGCGATTTATATCAACTTTTACTGAATGTAATTAGTAATATTCAGAAAACATTGATCTGACCCAGGCTGGGTATATTCAGTGAAGGAATAATCCTTGATGTAAAGGAATCCTATGTGATTTATGTTTTAAGAGAGCCGGAAGTAAATAGTGAAAGGAACATTGGCTTTGATATCAAGCATATCTGGATTTGAATTTTGGCTTGGATGTTTACTAGCTGAAGGACCTAGAAGAAGTTGTTGACCTTCTCTGAGTTCACAGCATAGGTTTATCCGGGGAACTGAATGAATGAGACAGCATGTGTACAGTATCAGGCACTCAGTACATGTAACTTTCCTTAAACAATCATGTATTTAATTGACGCTACTGTCCTAAGGGATGATACTCCTTTGTGTTTTGTTGTTTTCAGGTTGCTAATGATCTTGAATTAATTGGTTTGGCATATGATTATGTGTAATGATTTAGGAGTGTGAATAGATGAATTTATTCATGCTGTTTCACCTTCATGTGTTTAAGTGATTTTATTCTGCCTTTATGTCCTTCAGGACCCTTTATTTATTTCCCTTCTATTGATGAAAATGTGATAATACGCGATCCCTTTATTGTTGTCCTTTTTTTTAAGTTCTGTTTCCTCACCTGTATTGAAAATACTGAAAGCCAAGGACTCGGTTTTATACCTCATTATAGCCTCACTGCCTGACATGATATCCCCCTCATAACAGGAGCTCAATAATTATTGGCTGATGATAATGATAGCCAAAATCAAGTCCAAAACTTTTCTGATGTAGAACCACTATACCTGGCCTCCATAGTTTTAACATACTATCTCTAAAACTAGGTGGGAAGGAGTGTTACATGTCATAGCTGTTTATATCAACATAGATATAGACTTCTTATTGAAAAATAGATCTATAAATAGTGAAAAGAAGAAACTAGGAGAAACTGTATAAGTTTGAGATAGGCCTGGAGGAGCATTAATGAAGTAAAATTCAGTGTGTTAATGCAATCTTTTTTTTTTTTTAACTTATTTACTTTTGGCTGTGTTGGGTCTTCGTTTCTGTGTGAGGGCTTTCTCTAGTTGCGGCAAGTGGGGGCCACTCTTCATCGCGGTGCACGGGCCTCTCACTGTCGTGGCCTCTCTTGTTGCGGAGCACAGGCTCCAGACGCGCAGGCTCAGTAGCTGTGGCTCACGGGCCTAGTTGCTCCGCGGCACGTGGGATCTTCCCAGACCAGGGCTCGAACCCCCGCATTGGCAGGCAGATTCTCAACCACTGCGCCACCAGGGAAGCCCACGTTAATGCAGTCTTTAAGATAACTTATAATGTTATCTGACTTTATTTTTACCTTATCTATGAAGGTTGCTATTCACAGTATAAATAATGACAACTTTTAGTAAAATTGATATTTTAAGCTTGTTGAAGTTATACAGTAGGGATTAAAAATTACTTTATAAATATAATTATAATGCTACAAACTCTAACCCTACAACTATAGTAAACTCTAACCCTACAATTACAGTAAACTATAATCCTACAAAATAAGTTGATTTGAGGCTCTTGAAATACATTAGAACACCTTTAATTAATGAAGCACTAGAACATAAACAAATTCCTAATACCATGGGATCAAAGACTCGGTGGATAAAAAACTGGCATCTAATTTAAAATAGAAATTTGCACTTGGGACTCCTGAAAAAGAAACTAATGGAATATGACATTATGTGGGTTATTGGACAAGTGGGGTGAATTTATATAAGTGGCCATCCGCCACCCACCCTGCCAGAAAAGCCTTCTGTTCTAGTGAGTTCTTGACTGGCCAGGTTACCCCTTCACTATGATAGTGATTTCAAGCTTAGGATCATTTTTCCCATTGCAAGACTGGAAGAATAGGAGACATTAGAGATGAAGTTTTCCATGACTTATCTTTGCTAACTTCAGAATGTAAAATCTAATCATCCTACTTCCAAACTGTCTAACTGCCCATGTTCTTATCACCAATAGATGGATGGCACTTAGTGAATAATTATCAGCCATCGGAATCTTGATCAGACTGAGTTCACTCTTGCTTTGACAGTGAATGTTAAGGCACAGGTAGTTCCTTAATACGACTTGTCTCTCTTACATGGAAAGAGAAACAATTAAAGGATGCTCTTTTTTTGTTTGTTTGGTTTTAACCAAGGTGATTAGATAGAACAGCGTTTACGCTTGACTGGATAATGTCATTCTGTGTAGGAATAGCTCTTAATATAGTTTATCTAATGAGTAGCACATACTAGACATATTTTTCATATTCTCATCAGTGAAATGCACAATGTTGCTTGAGTCATCTATGTCTACATTAGAGGAGGTATTGGTTTGATGGGATGCTTCTCCAGGATTTCGGGTAGAGCTAGGTGAATATCGTCCCCTTTAGTTCAAATTGCTTGATGTTCCAGAGCCTTTGGGACACAAGAAAGAAGAACCTACCCTAGCCACTTTCTGTTTAGCAACTTTGTTTCTCATTTTACCTGAATCTCTTGAATAAGTAAAGTTCTGAGCCACTTAAAAATTTTTCTTCTCGTTATTTCCCAAGCCAATTCTGTCCCTAAGGAGTTTGGTATTGATGCCTCACATATTTTTACATCAAAATGCACTTGAGGGCTTCCCTGGTGGCGCAGTGGTTGAGAATCTGCCTGCCAATGCAGGGGACACGGGTTCGAGCCCTGGTCTGGGAAGATCCCACATGCCGCGGAGCGACTAGGCCCGTGAGCCACAACTACTGAGCCTGCGCGTCTGGAGCCTGTGCTCCGCAACAAGAGAGGCCGCGATAGTGAGAGGCCCGCGCACCGCGATGAAGAGTGGCCCCCGCTTGCCACAACTAGAGAAAGCCCTCGCACAGAAACGAAGACCCAACACACCCAAAAATAAACATAATAAATAAATAATAAATAAAAATTTAAAAAAAAAAATGCACTTGATCTCCCAGGATGTTTGTGCCATGGTAATACCCTGCCCTCTTTTGAATCTTAAATCTCTCTCTCTCTCTTCACTGATACCTTCCACTGTGTCTTCACACTTAAACAATGATCTGCTTATCTTCAAAGTATTTTGAAGTTGTTTCTTCTATTCACCTTCTTCTGATTCTCCTTACATTTAATTCTCAAATCTGTAATTTCTTTTCACTACTTACACCTTCTCAACATCCATTGCTTACCAGGTATTTGTAATTCTGCTTTTATTCTCTATAAACTCACCAATGACACTTTTTTTTTTTTTTGTCAAACTACGTGACCTCTTCTTAGGAGCTTCTCTATGGATTTTGATATTTTTGATCATCTTCTCATTCTTGACTGTTCTCCACAGTTTGTTTCCATGGCTATGCACATGACTGAGTCTCTTCCTGTTTGTGTCTGTTTTGTTGAATTGTTGCTTTCTCTACTCCATAATTGTAAAAAAAATTCCCACAGTTCAATTCTTGGCTATCCACTGCCTCTGATCCTGTCCCTAGGTGTAAAACAAACAAACAAACAAAAAACTACTTCATCCTCATTGCTTCAACCATTGTCTCCTTAAAGATGGCTCTCAAAAATAAATTTATCTTAAGTACAACCTCTCTTCTTAACTTTAGACCTTTATCTCCAAAAATTTGCAACATATTATACTTTTTCTTTTTAATTCCAAGTCCAATATGCAGGTATGAATTTTACAGTATGGTACATAGTAGATATTTAACAAATTTTTGTTAAGTAAAGGAATGAATAAAAAAATCTTTGAGATGTCTGAATGTTTCCAGATTCCTTTATTACTTTGCAATTTTTTTTTATCAATCACCTCTTTTCAGTTCCCATCATCACACTTTTAACTCTTCATTATTTTATGCCTGACCAAAATAATCTCCTGTAAAGGTGCTCTGACTCTGTTTCTCTTTGCTCCAAAGCAACCTTCATATTGTTACCACTTGACTCTCTTTTAAGCCTCAAATTTAATTACGTCGCTTCCATACTGGTAAATCTCCATGGCTCCCTCCCCAGTATGAACTCAACATTAAAGCTAGATCAAATGGTTAATGCATTTATAAATTTAGCAGGTATGCTAAATTTTTTTTTCAGTGATGTAACAACACTAAATGTCTCCCCAGAAGAAATGAACTATCAAGCCATGAAAAAGACATAGAGGGATTTTAAATACATATTACTAAGTAAAAGAAGCCAATCTGAAAAGGATACATACTGTTTGATTTCAATTACATGACATTCTGGAAAAGGCAAAACTATGGAGACAGGGAAAAGATCAGTGGTTGCCAGGGGTTTGGAGGAGGGAGGGAGGGATGAATCGGCAGAGAACAGAGGATTTTTAGGGCTGTGAAACTATTCTGTCTGATAATGGCAGATACATGTCGTTATACATTTGTCAAAGCCTATAGAATGTACAGCACCAAGAGTGAACCTTAATGTAAACTATGGACTTTGGGTGATAATAATGTGTCAGTGTAAGTTTATCCGTTGTTACAAATGTGCCGCTCTGGTCCATAGTAGAGGAGGCTGTGGGTATGTACAGGCAGGAAGTATGTGGAAACTCTGTACTGTCTACTCAGTTTTGCTGTGAATCTATAACTTTTCTAAAAAATAAAGTCTATTTTCAAGGCTCCACAAAGCCTTTCCATAGACTATATAATGAAACTTTTAGATTTTTGCTCATAGGTTAGGTAAAAAGTGTATCCCAGAATAGTTGTAATTTTCATTTCTCTTATGAATGAAAATAAGTTCTTTTTCTCTCAACTCCATTCATGTCCTTTGTTCATTTTTCTATGGAGTTGTTGGTTTTTTTGTATCCATTTTTGGTTTTTTAAAAGAGTTCCACTATGTTTTCCTTTGCTCTGTTAAGCTTACTTCCTCCTATATATAAGGTTTTTACTTTGTTCTAGATTCCTATTTAGTTATACTTTTATATACTACTATATATTTTATACACTACTATATACTTTATATATTACTATATACATTCGTCTCCTGCCATAAACATTATTTCATCTTTGACCCCTTCTCTTCTCTCTCTTCCACAATTTAGTTTCAGCCACTAGCATTATCTAGTGCCTAGTTTTGTACTCTTAATACACTTTTATTTAAATAGAATTGATGACTTGATTTGTTGCCTTTAAACAATATCCTTTAACTCCCAGCTATCATTAAGATGATGGAATAAGTAAACTCACTCTACCTCCCACTTTTTTCTCTTCGTTTCCCGACTTTTGACATTTCTGGTGTTTCTGCATTTTCAGGACATACAATATTTACTTACTTTTCTTTTCAGTCTCCACATCTGTTGAGTGCTAGTTCTTCACTTAAATATTTCCTGTGTTCATCAACAGTACTCTCACCATACTTTCCCAAACCATCCCTTGCTTGGCTGAAGTCATCCACTAACACTTTATTCAAGAAGCATTTTGAGTTCTGGCATGTTTGATGTTGTCTATTTACTGGAAGAACTTTCTAGATATCAAATTGATAATTTTCTTTCTTTAAAAATCTTGAATGTTTCTCTACTATCTTCAGTCATTGAATGTTGCTATGCAGAAACCTGATGTCAGCCTAATGTTTTTTTCTTAAAGTAGGGTGATTATAGGTACTAGTTTGTCCAAGACTTCCTGCCATATGAATATCTCAGCATCTCACTGTATTTAGCATTTTCCTTGTCCTCCTTTACTTTCAAAAGTGCCCTAGTGTGGATGATAAATTAAATGGCCATCCTAACTTACAATGACTTGATCCCTTGTGTACTTAATAAAAAACATTTCCTTTAGCTTTGAAGTTCACTAACTTTCTCATGGTATATAGTGATGCTGAGAATTCTTAGACAATTTTACAATACAAAATGTCCATGCAAAATGTAGACTCAACTCTTATTTAGTGCAGATTTTGAAATTAACCCTTTAAATCATTTCTTCTATTATATTGTTTTGGTCACCACTTTGATTTTCCTCAGGGGTTGCAATTATGCTTCTGTTGAGTCTCCTTTGCCTTTCTCCTTTATTTGGCATTCTTCTCTAATCCTTTTCTAAGGTTGTTTAATTTTCATTTTATTTTAATGATTTATTTCCTTACTGTGTTTCTTTGCATCTATTGCCCCTTATGTTCCTTCCAATCTTCCTCCCTTTTGAAATGGCATTTTTTTCTTTCTTTCCTGTACTCAGCTGACTCATATTCCATTTTCTATTGGTTCCCCATCTCTTCTCTGAGGTCTTGTATTGCTGCTTTTGATGTTCCTTTATAGAAGCAATTAGTTATAAAAGTTTAAAAAAATTATGGCAAGATACTTTGTCACAATTTTCTTCTATACTATGGTTATGTTTTTACGCATTTTCTTTTCATAAAAATACTGCTTTTTGCCCCTTTGACTTTCTTATGGTGTCTTTCTATTGATACTAGTCTAGTTCTCTTTTTTTCACTCATCCCAGCATGAGATGGATATTTCTGGACAAGATATTTGTACAAGTTTGGGAGAGGGAATAGAAGGACAGGCAAAGGAAAGGGCCCAGGATAGTCTTCCAAACTAGACAGGTTCTCATTCCGAAGATTCTTCATCTCCGCAGCTGCCTACTTCTGAAATGGTTTCTCTGTATGATTCTTTCTGCAGCTCTGCCTCTGCTTTTCTGAACCAAACCACCTTCCGGAAGGCTTCTACCACCAACTCTTCTCATTCAAATTCCCATGCTTATTTTTGCAAGTGAGGAATATAGTTTCTATACTTTAGCATAGCCCCTTAATTTTAAGAAGTGTATTTTCCTGGTGCTTTTTTCTGAGGTGCAAGTGTCATGCCCTCTTGCCAGTCTCTGTGTTTAATTAGCACTTTCTCCTGCACAACTTGTGCCCAAGCTCAGCTGTTTTGGGCAGCTCTCACATATATTTTGGCAACTGTTGATTAGATTTGTCTCCTGAGATTATTGAAGATGGATTTTACAATTCTGTGCTCAGTCTCCATTAGGATTTTGGTGACTTCTAGGAGAAGAGAAAAAGCACTGAACTGACTTTTTCAGAAATTTTATAGACTTTCTTTTAGTCTGTCCCAAATTTTCCAAAAAGAAGAAAAAATGTATCTGTGGTTACATTTTACTAATTTAAATAAAGTCACATTTTAATTAAATCCACAGACCCCACTTTTTAGCTTTTATTGTCAAAAATAGAAAGAACAAAGGTTATTCAATATATAATTGTTTGCAATGTGCTTTCATATTCATTTTCTTGAATGATCTTCAATAATCTCTATGAAGTCAGCAAGATATGCACTATTAGTCCCATTTCACAGATGAGAAAATGTAATACCACTAATTTTACTATGCACTGGGATGACAATATTGTATACAGATTTTATAGGCCAGATCAGGATAATCCACACCTATGTAAGACCATTTTCCTCATAAATTAAAACAAGATGTGTGTGTGTGTGTATATATACATATATGTATATAGTATATATACATATATGTATATATATATATGAACTGAGGAGATTTTCTTCTTCTAATGCTCCAATTACCTTGATTTCAAATGTGTTCAATAAAATATGAAATTTCCAAGAAAGTGCCTTGATACTGAGAGGGATACTGGGGGGGGTGGGGTCTGTTCCCCATTGATCTGAGCTACACATCATGTTTCCATGTAAGATTTTATATGCCAAAGAAGTTCATCAGATAAGACAACGATGCTAGAACACCACTTTCCCACCAAATAAGAGAAGAACTTATCTGTGGCATATTGGTGATAATTCTAGGAAAGCCATATTTCCTCACGAGTCATCTCATCCTTTTACTTCTTCGATAGCCAAAAAAAGACAAGACATACTTTGGCTTATAATTTATATATCAGTGCCTTGGGTTTCACTGAAGCTGAATGTTAAAACTTGAGTAAGAGTCCCTTGAGGAACAAGTGGGGGTATTAGGCTTTGGGGTGGCATGAGCATAAATGGTGCAGGGAACTACATACAGTACAGAGTTATTAGACTGTAATAGGAAAGTGGATGCACTTTATTGCTTACCCCATGCTTAGAAGCTGAAGGCACTCTTTTGTATCATTATCACTTAACTGTGATCTCTATATAAACCTGTGTGTCACATATACATATTTGATGACTTTTTCATGGTACTTTCTGATCTTCTCCATTCCTGCATCTTGTTCCCTTCGTAACCTCCTGTAGCTCACTTGAAAGAATAACTGAACATAATGTAATTTTGAATCTGGAGCATGACAAAGAAAAAGCAGGAAACTTTTCAGAAGTTCTAAGATCAGAGTTTGCTCATCAAGTCAAGGAGTCACAAAGTGACACTTTGCCAGAAGAGGAAGGGCTTAGCAGGCTGTATTTTTCCATCACCATCTGACATCTATGTTTGTATCTGCCTTCTTGATGGAAAAAACCTTCCCTGGACACTTCCATATGCTTCCTCTCTTCCCATCTCTATCAAAGTTTATGTAGAACTCTGTGGATTTTAAAACACAGATAATGTATGTGAACTTGAAATCCTCCATAAATAAGACTGAAAGACAAAACACTTAACTTTAGAACAACCATGTAAGAACAACCTTGTAAGAGTGAATCTGGAATTCTTCTCAGCTGCTATCAAAGGCACCCTGATTAACGTCTCTTTTCAATTTGTCTCTTTCCTCGTCTAATTACAATTCTCCATCATCTTGCATTCCCTTAACCATCAACAAGTAATAACTGACCCAACTCAGATGTGCTCCCTTTCATTCCGTCCCGATACCATAGACAATGATTCATGAAAGAAGCGTTCTGGAGGGGGGGTAGGGGGAACAGGTGTGATAGAGAATTACATAGCACTGAGGGTTTATCAGAATATCTGGGGTCAAGGAGATTGGTAATTTGAAAAATTCACATTTTCTGTTGCAGCTTCTTCAGACACAGGCTTTTCCACCTCCCACTCCTACCCCTGACTATTACAGCTAACCCAGCTTGGGCTGTTTTCTTAATCTATTAATGTTTTACATGATGTGCCAAGTCAACAAACTGAGTTTTCACAAGGTACTTAAATGTCATAAAGGAAGAAAGGAAGAGACTTCTCAGGATAAATATCTCCAGAATGAGTAGAAAGATTGCAGTGGCAAGCTGACTAGTCCCTGACAATGTAGCTGGTTGCTGTAATTACAGTAAAACGCTGAAACCAAGGAAGTGTCAATTATGAAAACGTTCAGTGAGACAAGTAATGAGATGTGGAGCTTTCCTTATTTTTCTCTACTCAAAATGCATCCGTTTGAGCGAGGTGGAGGACATTCACATCCTAGCTATGGAGGTACTGTGATGATCGTGAGCCAATAAAATCTAAGGTTCTCAAGCCAAACAAATTCCATTTGTTCAATGATTCAGTAATGTCTATATAACCTGAACAGGCCACTTAGACCCACAGCAGTTCCCTCATCCAACCTCAACTGGATAAATCCGTGGGGTTGGCTAAGTCTGTCTATCTGTCTGTCTGTCTGTGTCTCTCTCTTTCTCTTTCCCTCCCTCCTTCTGTGTCAAATTTAAAGTAAAAGATACAGAGGCTGAGCCAAGTGCTAGCTGAGTTTCCTTACTGGTGAAGCATTAATTTGAAGGTCCATGACCCTGAACTCCCAGTTGTTGAAATACCCCAAATTACATTGTTCACAAGGCTGGCTTTTTCCCCTCTTCCTTGATTTCAGTGAAGTCTCTATGCTTATAATAAATTCTTTGCAAAGTAATTTGAGCAGGTTTAAGCCCCTTGCAATTAAATATTCTCTCTGTTGCAGTAGCCCCTGCCCTCAAGGAGCTGAGAGTGAAAGTAAATAATTAGCTGTAATCCTGTAATCTAAAAGCTTATGTAACCAGGGTATGGACCCAATTTCTTAGAGCATAAAAATGAGATGGTTTATTACAAATGAAAGCCTTCCTTAATCACATGGCCAAATTTTATACTTTTTCAGACACGTGCAGTTATCTGAACCTTCTCACTCTAGTATTTAAGATTCAGTTCTATTTACTTAAAAATTTTTAGTTTCAGGTCTGCCTCAAAGTTCTCCTTGTCTCTTCTCCATAGAGAAGGGAGAAAGGAGGTGATCTGGCTCTCAAACACCTTCCCCCCTTCCTCTCCTAGATGCCTGTTCCTTCTCTGCCGGGGATCTGTGAGAGGGAAGAAATAGAAACGGTCAATTAAATCTGTACTGACCTCAGCTTATCGCTGCCGCTGCTCCCCCTGGGATTAATCGTGGCTGTTCTCTGTGTGGCCGGCACATCGTTGACGCCCACTGTGTGGTGGGCGTGGTTATGGGTGGAATATTCAGGTCATGTAAACGGACGCACACATGCAGCGCTCCTGCAGGAATTCGCCCACGCCTCAGTTTCCTGATAAGGGAGCCTAGTTCCGGTTGGACCACCATCCTCCCTCTGCTCCATAGCTCACAGCACAGGTCGATCGTCCTACAGCTTCTAGCTGCTGGGATCTTCCTGCTCTGCAACGGGGTACCAGCAAGTTGAGTCAAATCACGTTCCCCAGTGTCCACTTGACCTCTGGAGAATCGCATCGGTTACCACCTTATGTAGAGGGAAAGCAGGCTGTTTTAATGCTGTTCCCATAGTCACCTTTGGCATCTTGTCTCTTTCCCCTCTCGCTGCACTACCTCAACAGCATTAGTCATTAGACTCAACCAAGTGGAATAGGGGACAGTTCAGAAACTCACCAACTTTACAAGTGAATCTCTTGGAGTCTACCTCCCTTGGCTTCAGGAGGGGATATCCTTCTTCCCTCCCCCTGAAAGAAGTGAGGTCGGGGAATGCCCCATCACGCAGGGGAATGCAGTGGCTCACATAAGCCTTCCTGAAGGGAGTGAATGTCTAAGTAGAGAACTGAAACCTGAATCATTTCCCAGGAGAGGAAAGAGAATGGCTAAGTGGCAAGGAGATGAGAGAAAGCACAACATACGTACCCCATAGCTACGATCTAAAGTCTCTCTCCCTCCAAATCCCTATCACTGCCCCTGGCACAAGCAGGCATCCTAACCGTGTATATTGACATCAGCTAGTCACCCTCTAGGAAGGTTTCCAGGATAATTAGGCTGGTTGTTGTTTGGGTACTAAAATGTTCATTCACACACTCAACTATGATCACAAACATTCTCCCCCCAGCCACTGGTGAATTCTTTTTTTTTTTTAATTTTTATTTTATGTTGGAGTACAGTTGATTAACAATGTTGTGTTAGTTTCAGGTGTACAGCACAGTGATTCAGTTATACATATTCATGTATCTATTCTTTTATAAATTCTTTCCCCATTTAGGTTATTACAGAATATTGAGCAGAGTTCCCTGTGCTCTACAGTAGGTCCTTGCTGGTTATCTATTTTACATATAGTAGTGTGTATTTGTCAATTCCAAACTCCCAATTTATCCCTCCCCCCATCTTTCCCCTTTGGTAACCATAAGTTTGTTTTCTAAGTCTATGAGTCTGTTTCTATTTTGTAAATAAGTTCATTTGCATCATTTTTTTTTTAGATTCCACATACAAGCAATATCATATGATATTATATGATATCTTTCTCTGTCTGACTTACTTCACTTAGTCTGATAATCTCCAGGTCCATCCATGTTGCTGCAAATGGCACTATTTCATTCTTTTTAATGGCTGAGTAATATTCCATTGTGTGTGTGTGTGTGTGTGTGTGTGTGTGTGTGTGTACCACATCTTCTTTATCCAATCATCTATCGATGGACATTTAAGTTGCTTTCATGTCTTGGCTATTGTAAACAGTGCTGCAGTGAACATTGGGGTGCATGTATCCTTTCAAACCAAGGTTTTCTCTGGATATATGCCCAGGAGTGGGATTACTGGATCATATAGTAGCTCTATTTTGAGTTTTTTAAGGAACCTCCATAGTGGTTGTACCAATTTACATTCCCACCAACAACGTAGGAGGGTTCCCTTTTCTACACACCCTCTCCAGAATTTATTGTTTGTAGACTTTTTCATGATGGCCATGCTGACTGGTGGTTCACAAATATTCTTGATGATATTCTTGTGAACACCTTCTGCAGTAGGCTGGATTGTGCCCTCCAAAGATGTCCACTTTCTAATCCCAGAAACTTATTAATATGTGCCTTATGTAGTAAAAAGGACTTTGTGGGTATGATTAAATTAAGAACCTGCATTATCTGGATGAGTCCAATGTAGTCAGGATGTCCTTTTAAGAGGGATGTAGGAAGATTATAATCAAAGAAGACAATGTGGCCATGGAAGCAGAGGTTAAGTGATGGCCCGTGAGCCAAGGAATAACAGCATTCAGTAGAAGCTGGAAAAAGCAAGATATGTGTTCTACTCTAGAGCTTCCAGAAGGAACATAGCCCTACCAATACCTTGACTGTAGCTCACTGAGATTGATTTTGGACTTTTGACCTCCAGAACTGTGAGATAATAAATTTCTGTTATTTTAAGCCACGAAGTTCAGGTAATTTCTTGCATTAGCAAAAATGAAACCAATACAGTTTTCACGTCCCTTGCCCCCTGGTGAATCTCCCGTCATGTTCTAAGAGTTTCTCTTACTTCCTTCATTGTAGGGGTCACTTCCACTTACAGCTTGCTTCCTTCCTGTCTCATGTCATTTAAGTTGACGATCTTATCAATGTGACAGTTAAATTCTACTGCTCTTCCCCACACTCCACAATTTTCACAGGCTGCACAGTGCCAATTTTTCTTGTCTGACTTCTTCACCTGGAAATAGTCTCGCCTGGGCTCAGTTTCACGACAAAGCTGAAAGAGGGGTTTTCTTGTTTTGTTTTGTTTTTTAATTTAATTTTATTTAGTTTTTAGTAGATCTTTATTGGAGTATAATTGCTTCACAATACTGTGTTAGTTTCTGCGAAACTAACACAGTATTGTGAAGTGAATCAACCATATGCATACACATGTCCCCATATCCCCTCCCTCTGGAGCCTCCCTCCCACCCTCGCTATCCCACCCCTCTAGGTCATCGCAAAGCACTGAGCCAATCTCCCTGTGCTATGCGGCTGCTTCCCACCAGCCAACTATTTTACATTCCGTAGTGTATGTGTGTCAATGCTACTCTCACTTCGCCCCAGCTTTGCCCTCCCACCCTGTGTCCTCAAGTCCCTTTTCTATGTCTACCTCTTTATTCCTGCCCTGCAACTGGGTTCATCAGTACCATTTTTTTTCTTTTTTTTAGATTCCATATATATGTGTTAGCATATGGTATTTGTTTTCCTCTTTCTGACTTACTTCACTCTGTATGACAGATTCTAGGCCCATCCACCTCACTACAAATAACTCAGTTTCGTTTCTTTTTAAGGCTGGGGTTTTCTATTTTGTTTGGTTTTCATCCTAGAGTTTTCCAGCTAGTGAAACACCTTTGACAATACCTCTCTTTCGGTGAAAACTAGACACACATCTCTTTCCTCAGCAATAATGAGGGAGAGGGGAAAAAAATCTATCTTTAATGTGAAATAAAAGGTCTCAAATGGATCCTATGAGTCTGTTGAATCTTCTCCAGCTCTCACTTATTTAAT
The DNA here is from genome assembly GCF_965194825.1 of Balaenoptera physalus. Classification (NCBI taxonomy): domain Eukaryota; kingdom Metazoa; phylum Chordata; class Mammalia; order Artiodactyla; family Balaenopteridae; genus Balaenoptera; species Balaenoptera physalus. The sequence continues at coordinate 173,842,885 of NC_138883.1, read as the reverse complement.
CCAAATGGTCTGAGTCAAAGAATAAATAGATTCAGGATCAAGCTGATAACAGGCAACTCAGAGAAGAAAATAACTAACCTTGTCAGAAAGTAAAGCTCAAGGCCAGATAGTATTGTAATTCTCTGCTATGCTTGTCTTTTGTTGTTACTATTAAGATTTGGAAGCTACCTTAGGTAGTGTTTCTGATGACTTCATAGTCCTTGTTTCTCTCTTCTAATTAAAAATAATAATAAAGGGCAAATTTTAGAGCTGATGGGAATCAGCGTTCTAGCAGTGAAAATCATCTCTACCGTGTCCTCAAAAAATATCATCAGCATCTTCTTAAGTGTCTCCAGTGAGCAGCCATTCATTGTCAGCCAAGGTTGCCTTGGTAAGAGAGTGCAGTGAAAAGTATGGTGTTCTTTTTCACTAAAATTCTATGTCACTATGACACATTTTTCTTGAAAAAATCAATTATTTTAAGGAAATACATATGTATACATGTATACACACATATATGTAACTATATAACTATATATATGTTTTTCTTTTGTGTATTGAATTAGGCACAGGATCAAAGACGTACAAGTAAATACTCTGGAAATGCTCTCTGATTTCTAAAGTAGCCCAGATGCCTGCTGAGGCCGCCTGCCCTTGAGAAATGTGGTTGAATTTGGCCTAAAGCCCAAATCCATAGGCTGTGACAGTCTAGAGTCCTTCTCACAATTTTTCTGGCATCCTAATTGAACTCCTAGTCTTCTCTCTGCTCCCAGCTGGTTTCGTCCTCCTAAATCTGGACACAAAAAGTATCCTCCTTTGTCCACACCACGCATTCACCCCAACTGTTGTATGTGCTTCGTAATTTAACTGCAGAGTTGGGGGATCAGGGAGAGGTCATAATACAAAGCATAGAGCCTTTTGTCTTTCCCTGGCTCTGCCCTCTTATTATTTTTCCCTTTCTTCCTCTTTCTTCCTGATTCAATCAAAAGTTCCTCTCCTTGAGTCATTCAGGGCAAGCCCAAACTCCACTGTGATCCATGCTTCGGCACAATCTGCCTGTTAAGTAATTTCCTCCAAACAAACACAACGCTTTCCCTGAAAGGAACAAAGAAACGATAAATCAGTCATGTGTCTATCATCGCAGGGTGGACGCTTACCATTTCATTTTCTCCCACCTAATTGCTCTCATAGGCAAAGACAGATATCTCTGGTCTCAGCTGTGGCATCTACTGAAGATGGACCACAGTGATGCAGAGGGCAGGGTGGGAAAGCCAAAGACCCGACCCCACCACAGACTTGCCTTGCTTTTCACCTTGATCCTGGAGCTTCTCAGAGCCTCCGAAATTCACAAATTTTGTTGGGAGGATGAAGTTATCTCTTGCATGGGGAAAGAATTTTAAAAGCACACAGTACCATACAGGTGTCTGTTGTGATTATTCCTATGATGTTCATTTAAAGCAACAAACAGACCATGTGTAATTGAACACAGTTGTGCGCAGAAGACTCACAGTTTGCATTTGATAAGCTTCCCAGATTTAGCAACATCTTGGCTGCCTGTTTGGCCAGGAAACTCTGTAAAGATCTGTTTTCTGAGGAGGGACTAAGGACTTCCTTCTCTCTTTCAGGCTCAAATTTGTGAGACCGTCCTTTCTGGTTTTTTTTTTTTTTTTTTTAACAAGTCCACCTCCAGTCCAGATGGTACAAGGAAGCACGGTGGCAGGACAAAATAACAAACAACAGCAATTACACTTTTTCAAATATTCCTCCATTTATATGCAATTCGGGAGACTGGGAAATGTTTGAGGACAGCTTCAAGGATAAACAAGATCAGCGAAATATAGGATATCCGTGATTCAGATGCAGGGAATAATGAAGTGACATTTATTTATGTAGGGCTGGGATAAACGGTTTTATTTTAGAGTCAGTTCTCCAATTCTCTTCAGTTAAGACCCACAGGAGAAGGTGAGGGGAGGGCAGCTGGATGGGCACCCCGTGAGTCTGGAAGAAGACCAGTCTCGGAGGAGCAACCAGAATGGGCAGAAAGGAGGAAGGCAGCTGACACAGAGAGTCCAGGAAGCAGTGACTCATGTTTGCCCCATGGTCCTTTCTGCATACATTTCGTGACCAGTCGCCATGGTAGCCCCCATCATCTCTTCTCTTTGCTTCTTTTCTTCCTGAGGTCATCAGTGACCTCCTAGTTGCTAAACATGAGAGCTTTACCTCCATTCTTGTGCTCTTTCATTTCTCCAGGGCACTTAACAATGAGGACTACCACTTCTTTGTGACATCCTCTCTTCCATCACAGATGTAGAAAACAAACTTATAGTTACCAGGGGGTAAGGAAGGGAGGGATAAACTGGGAGATTGGGATTGACATATACACACTACTATGTATAAAATAGATAATTAGTAGGGACCTACTGTATAGCACAGGGAATTCTACTCAATACTCTGTAATGACCTATAGGGGAAAAGAATCTAAAAAAGAGTGGATATATGTAGATGTATAGCTGATTCACTTTGCTGTACACCTGAAACTAACACATTGTTAATCAACTATACTCCAATAAAATTTTAAAAAATAAAATAAAGTGCAGCTCAAATGCTAAAAAACAAACAACAAGTCCTCTCTTCTACCAGCTTCAAGGTCAGCCTTCTCCTGCTTCTCCCCTGGGTCTCTTACCCACCCAGGCCAACACTACATTGCACAAGTTGTATGAAGGACTTGCTATGATTCTTCTTCTTCCTCTCATAACCTTTATGTCCTTGGAAACTTAGCTAACTCATGTTTGCAGTAATCAATTCTATTGCTCTCAAACATGATAACATCATCCTTAATTTCTCTCTCCATTTTGTCCAGTTTCAACTACATCTATAATTGGATGTCTCACCAATAATCCAACTTACTCTTTAAAATTAAACTCATCCTCTCCTTCCTGAGCCTCCTGTCCCATGTTCTCTGATTCTGTTAATAGGATCATTGTTCCCCAATCCAGCCCCTATTCCACCTCCAACCCATTCCCACATCGCCCTTACCTACCATAAAACTTTATTTTAATTTTATAATTAACATTTATTGAGCACTTGCTATGTGCTAGGCATTGTACTAAGAAGTTTACAGAGATTAACTCATTTAATCATTACAGTCACCAAAGAAAGTGGGTAACATTATTATTTTGATTTTTGAGATGAGGAAAATGAGACCCAGAGAGGTGGCATAACTTGCCCAAGTCACACAAGCAAATGACTAAGTATTCTTAATTACTAGGATTTGAATAAGATTCAGATAAGCTGCAGTGATTCTTTAAATAACTGTAAATCTGTATCATTTATTAGGGTGCAGTTGCTATTAAGGATAATCATTAATATTGACTTTTCTTAGTCTGATTGCCCCACTTAACTACGGATAATTTACTAGTTAACAGAACATAACATATACACTTTAGTTTCATCTTTGATCTCTCTCTCTCTCTCTCTCTCTCTCACTCTCTCTCCATGCTAAGACTCATCAATTTTACCAGCTCAGTTTCTTTTTATTTAATTTTTATTTTACATTGGAGTATCGTTGATTAACAATACCGTGTTAGTTTCAGGTGTACAGCAAAGTGATTCAGTTATACATATATAAGTATCTATTCTTTTTCAAATTCTTTTCACATTTAGGTTATTACAGAGTATTAAGTAGAGTTCCCAGTGCTATACAGTAGGTCCTTGTTGGTTATCTATTTTAAACGTAGCAGTGTGTACATGTCAGTCCCAAACTCTCAATCTATCCCTCCCCCGACGCTTCCCCCCCTGGTAACCATAAGTTCATTCTCTAAGTCTGTGCCAGCTCAGTTTCTTTAACTGTTTCCCATTTCTTCATTCAAACTGCTCTTATCCCAGATTAGGTTCACTAACTCTCTAATTTTTTCTTTTTAATTATGAAATCTTTCAAAGTTTAACAAAACGTAGAGATAAAAGTAAGAGATGTCTGTGAAAAAACCCAGATATTGCAAGTATTCATGTTTTATATGTTAGTACATAAAACGGTGAAAATTGTCCCCTCATCTTCATTACGATCGTTACTGTATATCCCGTTTCCCTTCTCTGAAGTCACAACTTTTCTGAAATTGGAAAATATTCTTCTCAGACAGTTTTATGCTATGAATAAATGTGGATACAATAATAATGTATAATATGGTTGTGTTTTTTTAAGTTTCATGAATGACATACTGTACATATACTTTTGCAACTAGTTTTGCTATCACTTAACATTATGCTTTTGAAACTAGTCCCATGATGATTCATTTTAATTAATATATCAGTTTCATTGAATGATGATACCAAATTTGTCTATCGCTTTATTGATTTATATTGTTCCCAGTTTTTCATTAATACAATGTGTATTGAATGACACACCTCTGTACACTTGTTAAAATTTCTTTAGTTTATGTATCTGGAAGTGGAATTACTGGGTATGTCCATCCTCAGCTTTACTGGGAATTACTGCCAAATTGCTCTCTAAAGAGTTGCATCAAAATATATTTCCAAAAAAAAAAAAAAAAAAAAAATATATATATATATATATATATATATATATATATATATATATATATATATATTTCCACCACCAACACATAGAGATCCTATTCCCATGTATTCTTGTCAACATTTGATGTTATCGGGATTTAAAGTTTTAGCCAATTTGATGAATGCAAAACTGTATCTGATTGTTGCTTCAGATTACATTTGCATGGATCCTAGTGAGATTAATCCTCTTTTCATACATTTATTGGCTGTTTAGGCTTTCTTTCCTATATATGCTCATACTTATCACTTGGTTATTTTTCTTTTATTTTGTTATTCTTATTCATTTGTAGGATTTCTTAAACATTCTGTATATCAGTGTTCTTTTTGTTCAATTCAAACACAGTTCTATAATTTTTCTCATTTGAAAAATGGCATGTAACATCCTTAGTTGCATGGAAAGTATTAACTTTAGTGAGGCCAAATTCCCCAGTTTTTCTTTCTATTTAGGGTTTTTGAGGCATGTATAAGAAATATTTCTCTATCTAAACATAGCCTCCTCTACTTTTTAAACAATTTTTAATTTTTTGCTATTCTTCAACACTGGTTTGTAATACCGTCTTTGTCACGTGATATATGTATGTGTATGACAGGTAATATACATCTTGGCATCCAATAATATACATCTTTCTGTTGTATTTTCTTCTTTAAGATTTCTCTATCTATTCTTAGACCTTTGGTGAAAGAATTTCTCTGGTCATAAAATGTAAATTATATAATTAGCTTGTCAATTTCCACACACACACACACACACACACACACAAAAACTAGTTATATTCTTAATGGTATGGAATTAATTTTATGGAACATTTCAGGAATAGTCAATATTGACTATCTTTGGATAGTTGATAGAATGTTGAATCCAGATCCCTGAGTATGGCCTTTTCTTCCATTTATTTAGATCTTCTTTAACTCTCACAATGATATTTTGTAGTTTTTAGTGTAGTAATATAATGTTTTGACATAATTTGTTAGGTTTATTCCTATTTGATATTTTAGATGCTACTGTAAATGATATCATTTTTGTAAATTTTGTCAGTGGTATATAGAAATACAACTGATTCTTGTATTTTAACCTTATGTCTAGTGACTTTTGTGGGTTTGTTTATTAATTCCAGTAGTTTGTCTGTAAGCACAAAAATGTCATCTGTAAATAATGGCCTTTTTTCCTTCTTTGTGATCTTTTTTTTAGTATTTGTCTTATCTTACTTTACTGGCTAAGATCTCCAGTATAATATTAGAATCAACTGATAATAGCAGATAACTTTATCTGATTCTTGGTTTCAGAAGAAAATCTTTGAATTATTCATGATTAAACATGAGGTTTTCTACTGGTTTTATTTGTAGTTATTGAAATAGAAATTTTCCTTTTATTCTCAGTTTATCAAGTATTTTTATCATTAATGAGCCTTGAAGTTTAAGTACTTTTTCTTTTTCTATTAAGTTGATCATATTCTCCTTTTGTCAGTTAAGGTGATCAACTAAACTAACCAGTTATCAAATGATAAGCCACCTTATATTCCTGAAGTGAGTCTCACTTGGTACTGTCATATTATCTTTATTTATTATCTCTGTATTAAAGTTACTAATATCATATTGGGATTTTTGCATCTAATGTCATGACAGGGAATAACCTTTACTTTCAATTTTTTGTAAAGTCCTTATCAGGGTTTACTATCAAGTCTATTCTAGCTTCATAAAAAAAATTGGTAAGTGTTCCTTCTTTCTGTATTCTGCAAGAGTCTGTACATGATGATGTGGTTTCTTCCTTAAATATGTGGAATAATTCACCACTAAAGCCATCTGTTTGTGAAGTTTCCTTTAGGAGATGGTTTTTAATGATTCAATATCTTTAATATAAATAGAGCTGCTTGAAATTTCTATTTCTTCTATTTTCCTCAAAAATTTTCAGTATCACTTAAATTACTAAATAATTATGAATCATAAATTTGCTCATATTTTCCCATTACATTTCTGATGAAAATTGTATCTGGAAATTTTGTCCGATTTTTCATTCCTGATATGATAATTTATTATTTTACTTCTTGTTAATATTTTCAAGGAATCAACTTTAGGTTTGTTGAATTTCTTTATTTTATGTTTTCTATTCTTATATCTGTTGTTATTTTTATTTACCTCTTCATTGTCTGGGTTTGTTTGTAGGGTTCTTCTTCCCTAGCTTCTTCAGATAGAAGCTGAGGTAACTCACATTTAGTCTATATTCTTTCTAGGAAATTCATTTAAGATTATAAATTTCCTTCTAGGTACTGACATCCCACAGTTTGAAAATCATTTATTTCAATTATTTTCTAAATTTCACTTTTATTTCATTTTTTGTCCTTGGGTTATTTACAAATGTATTATTTAATTTCTAAATAGCTTGATATTTTTTAGTTGTTTTGAACATCAATTTCTAGCTTAATTCTTCTGTCATCAAAAAACATGCTATAAATTATTTCAATTTAAAAATTTTACTAAGCCTTCCTTTCCGGCCCAGAATATTGTCAATTTTGGTATACAGTACATGTGCACTTGAGAAAGTCTATGTTTTCTGTCATTATTTTGTGCAGTGTATTAATTGTGCTGTTCAGGTTTTCTGTATCCTTATTGAATTTTATTTTCTCATGTAAACTCAAATTTTTTATTCCTTTTTTTGGAATGTAACAGGCTCTTCACTGTTTACAGGGTTATATCTGAGTTAAAAAAACTTTTCTCCCTTCCTTGGGGTTTTTGTAATTCCTATATTCCCCCCTTCAATCTTGCCTGCCATAATCAGACAGAAAATGCAAGACAAGTTTTTCATGCATCTGTAGGGAAAACCTAGCAGCAAACAGTAACTCCTCCAGGTCTGTCAAATAGATACATTTGAATTTGTTGTCTGCTTGTTCTATCATTATTTTTAATGACAAGTCTGATATAATTCCTAACGTTGTTTCTCTGGATGTAATCTGTCTTTTTTCCAGATACTTTCAAGACTTTGGTTTTCAGCAGTTTGATTGTCTGGGTATGTTTCTTGGGTATTTGCCCTGCTTGGTTTCCTCTAAAGCTTTCTGGAATTGTGTTTTGGTGTCTGGTTAATTCTGGAAAATTCTCAGCCATTATTTCTTCAAATATTTTTCCTGCCCCATTCTGTGTCTTTCCTTCTCGGAGTCCAGTCACACATATGTTAGACCAGTGGTCCCCAACCTCCTTTTTGTCACCAGGGACCGGTTTCATAGAAGACAATTTTTCCACGGACAGGGGGCGGGGGGGGGGATGGTTTGGGGATGATTCAAGCACATTACATTTATTGTGCACTTTATTTCTATTATCATTACACTGTAATATATAATGAAACAATTCTACAGCTCACCATAATGCAGGATCAGTGGGAGCCCTGAGCTTGTCTTCCTGCAACTGGATGGTCCCATCTGGGGGGGATGGGAGACAGTGACACCCGAAGTGTGTTTCTTATGTCCCGTCTACTCCATAACCTCATTTTGGTTGCTGTCACTGCAGAAAACTCTGCTTCACAAAGATAGGATGTTGGAAATGGAAGCAGGCTTTTCAGTGCTTTTGTGGCAGTCTCAGGATATACCGCCTTGACTTTAATCCAGAACGTATGGAGATTGAAGTTGTCTCAGACCTACTTTTAAGACCAGCGTCACTTGCGATCTCAAGCAGTTGATCCTCTTCTAACACGGACAAAGGCCATTTACCTGGCTTATTCACAAATGGGTTGTGGAGGCATTCCTTCCCATTCCTTCCCATTCCTTCCCATTCCTTCTCATTCCTTCCCATTCCTTCCCATTCCTTCCCATTCCTTCCCATTCCTTCCCATTCCTTCCCATTCCTTCCCATTCCTTCTCATTCCTTCCCATTCCTTCCCTTTTGTAGTTGGGAAGTAATGCTCAAACTCTTTTGAAAGTTGAGATAGGTGATCATGCACCAGCTGGGAGAAAAAAGGCCCTGGCTCAGTCTCTTTCAAAATCTCTGCTAATGTTTGAAACATGTCAAAAATCCCAATGTTCACTCATCGCCCCCATAATTCCAGTTTGGCTTTGAATACAGCCACTTTATCTGCCAACTTGAACACAGTTGTCGTTCTCCCTTGAAGTGACAGATTGAGTTCATTGAGCAGGTTGAATATGTCACACAAGTAAGCAAGTTTTGCGACCCATTCTGTGTCACTGAAATATGCTGCCAGAGGTGACTGCTTTTCTAAAAGAAATCTCTGGAGCGGCTCTCATAACTCAAAACCTCTGGCCAGTGATCTACCTTTGGAAAGCCATCTCACTCTGTGTGTAAGAGAAGACGTGTGTGCTCTGTGTCCATCTCCTCACGGAGCTGCGTGAACAGACGTGAGTTAAGGGCATGGGCTTTAATGTGGTTGATAATTTTAATCACATCCTGCAAAACGTTGTTAAGTTCAGGTGACATTTTTCGGCTAGCCAGCATTTCTCTATGGATGACACAGTGCGTAGACTCACATTCAGAAGTGACCTCTTTGGCCCGAGTAGTGAAAGCAGAAGGCTATCTAGTCATGGCAGCCGCTCCGTCTGTGCATATACCAACACAAAATGACTGATTCAGTTTCCCTGATATGTAATCATTCAAAGACTTGAATAGTTCTGCAGCTGTGGTGTTGGTTGGCAACAAAAGTGCACATAACACATCCTCAGGCACATCCTCCTGAAAAACATATCGCACAAAAACAAGCATTGTGGCCTTGTTGTCAACATCAGTAGACTCTCAACCTGGATTGCGTACCACGGTGACTCATTAATCCTCTCTAACAACTGTGCCCCAATATCCTCTGCTATTTCATCAGTTTGTCTAGTTACGGTGCTAGCCAAAAGAGGAACACGTGCCACCTTTTGAACTGCAGTCTCTCTTAAAAGTTCACGACGAATGTCCTTAGCAGCAGGCGGGATCAACTCTTCACCAATAGTAAAGGGCTTCTTAGCTTTAGCAATGTGGTTAGCCACTGAGAATGATGCTCTCAGAGCAGACACATTTGATGAAGTGGTGGCCTTCAATAATTGCTTCTGTTCTTCGTGTTCACCTTTTTTCTTTTGAAAAACTCCAAAGGCTTGTCTTTTAATGCCGGGTGCTTGGTCTCCATGTGGCAAAGCAGTTTTGAAGGTTTCATGGCTTCATTGGATAGCCAGTTGCCACATATTCTACAAAGCTGGCTTGGAGAATGTGAATCACCTTTTGCAATGAACCCGTAATTTAAGTAGGACTCTTGGTATTTTCTTTTAAATGCAGCTTTCCTTTTGTTGGCAGTCTTAGAGTCCTCTGCTGTCTCATGATTCGGTCTTTCCCCCTTTTTAAAGAGGCTCTCCAGCGACATTTGTTTTTTACTTATTTTGGCTAGGGTTAGCTTGTGGGCTTACCAAAACTGTGACTGAGACAAGTGCGCAGCGTGGGAAAGAGGCACGGATGGTAGTGATAAATAAAATACAGGGTGGGCCACGCGCAGACTACCATAAGTGTTGGATTCTGACTTAAAGCCTTCCACCAGATGCAGCTGTACAATTGAAGTACATCAACTCACTTGCCACTATAAAGCCTGCCACCAGGTGCAGCTGAATTGTCACTTGCCACTCACTGATAGGGTTTTGATATGAGTCTGCAAGCAATTGATTCATTATGGTCTCTGTGCAGTCAAACCTCTCTGCTAATGATAATCTGTATTTGCAGCCACTCCCTCGTGCTAACCTCACCGCCTCAGCTCCACCTCAGATCATCAGGCATTAGATTCTCATAAGGAACACACAACCTAGATCCCTCGCATGCACAGTTCATAGTAGGGTTCGCGCTCCTATGAGAATCTAATGCCATCGCTGATCTGACAGGAGGTGGAGCTCAGGCAGTAATGGGAGCGATGGGGAGCGGCTGCAAATACAGATGAAGCTTTGCTCGCTCACCTGCTGCTCACCTCCTGCTGTGCAGCCTGCTTCCTAACAGGCCACGGACTGGCACTTGTCTGTGGCCCGGGGGCTGGGGATCCCTGTGTTAGACTTTCTGATATTGGCCCACAGCTACTGGATATTCTATTTCATTTTTCACTCTTTTTGGTTTTTGTGCTTTGTTTGGGTGATATATATTGACCTTATCTTCAATTCACACATTCTTTCCTCACCTGTGTCAAATTCTTTCCTTATGATGATCCTATCAAAAGTGTTTTCATTTCTTTTACTGTGTATTTTGTTTCTGCATTTTTATTTAATTTTTTCTTATACTTTTCTTCCCCTGTAACTCCCCATCAGTTCACATGTTGTCTGTCTTTTCTACTGCAAATCATGTTAATAAGTTAATGGTAGTTATTTTAAATTCCCTGTGTGACAACACAAATATCTGCATCATATTGGAGTCTGGTTCTGTTGATTTCCTTGACAGTGTGTTATTTTTTTCTTGCCTCTTTATGTTTCTCATAATTCTTGTTTGAATGCTAGACATCTTGTATTGCAAAATAGTGTATTAGGTAAATATTAATTGTGTGTGGAAATGGCACACATTTTCATTTGGTACGTTATTAGTATGGCGGTTGAATCAGTATAGCCATGACTTGACCTGGATTTGGGTTGCTTTAGCTGTGGTCACCCTAGTGCACCTCAGATTTAAATTCCTCTAGTTGTACTTCATGCTTAGGTAATGGCTGCATTTCTGAGTTTTTGTTTTTTGGGGTTTTTTTTGGCTTTCTATTACTTTATTCTGTGTCTTTATTTATTTTAAATTAATTTTTATTGGACTATAGTTGATTTACAATGCTGTGTCAGTTTCTGCTATATAGCAAAGTGACTTAGTTATATGTATATATATATATCCACTCTTTTTTAGATTCTGTTCCCATATAGGTCATTACAGAGTATTGAATAGAATTCCCTGTGCTCTACAGTAGGTCCTTATTAGTTACCTGTTTTATATATAGTAGTGTGTATATGTCAACCCCAATCTCCCAATTTATCTCTCCTCCCCTTCCCCTTGGTAACCATAAGTAGTTTGTTTTCTACAACTGTGACTCTATTGCTGTTTTGTAAATAGGTTCATTTGTACCATTTTTTTAGATTCACATAAAAGCAATATCATATAATATTTGTCTTTCTCTGTCTGACTTACTTCACTCAGTATGACAATCTCTACGTCCATGGAGTATTTTTTATTAATGTTTCTGTTCTACCATTAGCCTTAGGCTTTCCCTATGACCTCAGCTCTCTAATGCATTCAGGAAAGATGAGGATTTTGTAGATTAGCCATCTTTTTCTTATTGTAAGAGTGGTAGCAAAATTCTTTCCAGCACTCTCCATTTTAAGTAGAATCCCTGAATATTTGGTTTTTAAGTTTCTCTCAAACTACAAGATTCTGATACCAGGAAATCTCAGAAGAAATTGTCCAGAACACTTCAAGAGAAATTGGACAATGTATCGACGGACTGTGTTTTGCAAATGTTTGCCAGGTGACCACAGTTTTAACATATGTGACCATAATTTATGAGGATCTGGTAAGAAAATCCAGCTATGAATTAAAATTAATAATAGCTAATATTTATCAAGTGTTTAAAATGTACTAGGCACAATGTAAGGTGTTTTACATCTCTCATGTCATTTAATTATCTTACCATCACAGGATAGGAACTGATATGATCTCTACCTTATACCAGGGAAAACTGAGGTTCAGAAAGCAAGTGACCTTTTCAGAATTACACCACTACAAAGTGTTCTATCAAGTTCCAGAAGCCCTAGTCTTGACTACTATACTGTATTCTTTCCTTTTGGTGTTATCAGTCTATTTTTTTCTCTTGTGAAAGTACTCTCCTTACCTTTTTTCCTGTATTACTTTTTTGGTATTTGTTAAAGGAGCAAATGCTTAAAAGAGTTTGGCAGAGTATCCTATCTATCTCTGGTTTTGACTTTATTTTTCTGTTACAAAAGATTGATGAATTGTCTACTTTTTAACCCTTGTTCATTATTTACTGTATGATATAAAGTTGGCAAAAGTTTTGAGAATGGGGTACAGAAAAGTTCTCTATTCTGAAACTATCATGTTTATCTCTCAGTTTTAGGAGAGTTGGGCTGCTCATAAATTCCATCACTCTCTTGCTGCTGTTTCTGTCTAGCAAATTATTTCTTTATTCACGAGGCAATAAAAGGTCACTGGAAAGAAGAATATAATATTCACTCTCATAAAATAAAGTTAAACAATATTTAGCATTTATATCTTTCCAGTGTAGTAAACAAAATATGGTTTATTTGACTCAATGAAGACCTATGATACCAAAAAAGATAAATCTAATGATTTGTTTGAACACAAGAAGATAAATCTTGCACTGCATGCCCTCAATGATGACATGTTACCATTGTCCTAGTTCTCTGTAAAATTAGATAGAGAGGCAAAGCAGGCCTGGCTTCTTGTTCCAAAACATCCAGAGCCTATAGGGCTACAGTCTAAGGAGACCAACTGAACAGAACAATTCATTTCTTTGTTTACTTGCTTGGCTTTTTATGCTGCTTATTGAACTAAGATTGTCATGGTGTTCTATATTTGCAAGAGAGGGTAGAAAAAGAAAAGGTCAATTGTTCTTTTTAATTTGCTTTATTTTTCACTGAGTGTCTGAGAAAATGTAAAATTTTCTGACCTTTCTTCATAGATGTCACAAGATAATTATTTCCTTTTTTTTTATAGACATTCATATCTGTGGTTAAAAAATTTAGCAGGTGCACTATGAAAACTGAGTTGGGAATTTCTTACAAGTGAAAATGTATTATTTTTATAAAATTTCTATAAATTGTATTTATAAAGTGAATTTTTGTGCAAAATATTTTTTAAGAAAATGTTTCTTTACAGTTCCAATCACTTTTGTTGCCATAATTCAAATCATACAACTAAAATACAGTAAGTTAGTTAGTGCCTTTGAGAAATTCAGATATCAAAATAATGCATTTCTCCTTGTAAACTACATGGCTTTAAATACTTTTATGCAGAGTTCTTTTGAGTAGGAATGCAGTGATGAAAAAACTGGAAAAGCAAAGAAAAGAAAAGCAATAGAAGTAAATGTTTCGAACTATAAAGGGGTCAGCTTTTGTACCCTATTTATCAATCTAGGCATTTCCACAAGTTTTGATGCTTTTCTATATAGTAAGAGTAAATCCAATTTCAAAATGTGCTAATTTCCTCTAAAGTTATTTACAAAAAAAAGAAATCCATCCATTGCTTACAGTCTTTTTTCCAATTTTTTACACATTTTGTTTCTCTGTCTCATGTTTTTAGAAGGCTTTTATAAAGGACTTCCTTTATTGAACAGCCGAATGTGGCCTTTTCTTTCTATCTCTCTAATTAAAACATTGCAACCTGGGGAAGCTATCAGTTAGTTCTCAGTAAATGGCACTTATTTTGATCTCCTTTGGTAGAGCAAGAAAAATGGTGACGTGAACAGAAATGTCCTGGTCCCTAAAATTAGATATAAGTCCACTAATATGCAACCTGCAGAGCCCTCTGGGTCTTCAGAAATGGCACTCAGGAATTTATTTCGACATAAATCAACTTGCTTTCACTGTACCGCTCAGCTGTGCTGAGACCATTTTTCAAAGGAACTTAACAGTTTAAGATTGTTCAGGCCTTCTGGAATCCTACATCTATATTTTCCTTCTTAACGGATTCTCTGAAGTTTGAATCAAAGACCATACATCATGATATAACTCCAGTACTTACCAAACTCATCATTCTGGCTACCATTTTGTATTCTTTTTTTTTTTTTTTTTTTTTTTGCATAAGACTTATTGTATTTGGTTAACGTGATTGTCGGGGATTATTAGGTTTTTGGGCTTTTTGTTGGTTTGTTTATTTATTTATTTATTTTTTGGTTTGTTTATTTTTTGCTTTCAAAAGAAAAAGTCTTATGCTCTATTGTCAAAGGCATAGGCAAGATCTTAAAAATTGTACAAACCAATGCCTCTACACTTTCTTCTGTGTCCCGAGGGTATCAATAAGGTCATATGTAATGGACACATTGACCTAATAATGGTTTGTTTTTAAAAAGATTTCTTTTGAGGTAAATTAACCCTAATAAAGAATGCAAAGCAAAGAGCATAACCAGCTCATGTTTACTGAGTATCCATTAATTAATATTATGACTGTTTAAGTGCAAGATAATTCAGAAGCAGTTTCTCAAGAAATTTAGTTTCTAGCATAAAGGGGCCAGGCAGATGTTCAGAGAGATAATATGTGTTTGCATGGCTTGTGTATAAAATTCATGTCAAAATTTTGGCAAGAATATGTGATTATGGATATCTACTAGACATGTGAGAAAACTAGCATAACTGATAGTTGTGTAGGAAGTACTCAATTCATAAAAGTTGTTTACTTAAAAGTGGCCAAATTGATTTTATATAAGAATGTGAGCCCTAGTTCAGAAAGTAGCGATTTCATGAAAAGGAAGCATTGGATTTAGTTATGAAACTTGAATGTCATTCCTAGACTTGTGCACTGAAAACTACAAAATATTGATAAAAGGAATTAAAGAAGACACAAATAAATAGAAAGACATCCCATGGTCATGCACTGGAAGATCTAATATTGTGAAAATAGCTATACTTTCCAACACAGTCTACAGATTCAGGGCAATCTCTATTAAAACCAAATGGTATTTTTTTATAGAAATAGCAAAAACAATTGTAAAATTCAGATGGAACCACAAAATACCCCAGATAGCCAAAGCCATCTTGAGAAAGAACAACAAAGATGGAGGCATTGCATTTCCTCACCTCAAAATAAATCACACAACAACAGGAATTAAAACAGTTTGGTGCTGGCACGATAACAGACATATATAGCAATGGAGCAGAATAGGTAGCCCAGAAATAAACTCACATATATATAGCCAAATGGAGATAGGATAGTCTCTTCAACAAATAGTGTTGAGGAAAAATATATATATACATGTATATAAAACTATATATATCCACATATAAAAGAATGAAGTTGGACCCTTATCTAACACAGTACACAAAAATCAACTCAAAGTTGATTAAAGACTTTAACTTAATACCTGAAACTATAAAAATCCTAGAAGAAAACAGGAGAAAATCTTCATAACATTGTCTTTAGCAATGACTTTTTGGATATGACACCAGAAGCGCAGGCAACAAAAGCAAAACTAGACAAGTGGGACTACATCAAACTATAAAGCTTCTGCACGGCAAAGGAAACAATCAACAAAATGCAGAGGCAACCTACACAATGGGAGAAAATATTTGTAAACCATGTATCTGTTAAGCGGTTAATTTATAATAAAGACCTAAAACTCAATAGCAAAATAATGATAATAGTAATAATAACAACAACCTGATTAAAAAAAATAGGCAAAGGATTTAAATAATTTCTCCAAAGAAAACATGTAAATGACCAATGGGTATATCAGGTATGTGGAAAGATGTTCAACATCACTAATCAGAGAAGTGTAAATCAAAGCCACAGTGAGAAATCACCTCACACTTGTTAGCATTTCTATTATATGAGAAAAATGATACTAAATCTTGACAAGGATGTGGAGAATTTGGAACCCTTGGACATCACTGGTGGGAATGTAAAATGCAGTAGCTGCTATGGATAGCAGTACGGAGGTTCCTCAAAAAAATTAAAAGTAGAGCTACCCACGTGACCCAGCAAGCCCTCTTCTGGGTATATGTCCAAAAGAAATAAAATCAGGATGTTGAAGAGTTATCTGCATTCCTATGTTCATTGCTGCATTATTCACAGTAGCCAAGATTTGGAAACAGTATGTGCATTTACAGATGACTGGATTAAGGAAATGTGGCATACGCATACAGTGGAATATTATTCAGCCTTAAAAAGGAAGGAAACCCTGCCATGTGCAATAATGTGGATGAACCCGGAGGACATCATGCTACGTGAAATAAACCAGTAACAGAAGGACAAACATTGCTTAATTCCGCTTCTGTGAGGTATTCAAAATACTCAAACTCATAGAAGCAAAGAGTAAAATGGTAGTTGCCTGGGCATACAGGGAGGAGGAGATGGGGAGCTGCTTTTCAACAGGGATAAAGTTTAAACTTCCAGTTATGCAAAATGACTAAGTTCTAGAGATCTCCTGTACAACCCTGAGCCTAGAGCTAACAGTGCTATACAATGCATTTAAAAATTTGTTAAGAGGGTAGGTCTCATGTTCAGTGTTCTTACCACAACAAAAAAGAAAAAAAGGGGGGGGAAAAAGAAGAAATGTATCTAGTCCTATTCTGCTCTACTTGCCCATGAGTGAATTAGGGAAAAGAAAAAAAAAAATCTCGATTCATCTGTGATGTGTTGTAAAAACCCATCCACACAAGCATCAGCCAGAAAACTCCACCTGGATATCCCAGACAGGTTTCCTTTCATCTCCATACTTTTCACAGTATCTCTCATTCACGCAGGAGACAGTGGCTACCAGTCCCACCAGAAGGAAGGGTGTTGCACTGTCTTAATGCCATCTCATCGTGTAACGTAGTACCTCCTGAGAGGAAGCAAATCAAAACATGCGGCTGTCTGTGCACTGCTTGGGGTTAGCGCGGGAGACCAGCCGTGAAATGTCGATCTGATTGCTAAAGTCCGTTTGTGGTTTCCTAGCAGCCTCTGTGGAAAGATGCTGAAATCACCAACATATAGTTTGCTTATGATGTTTCTGTTGGGTCCACACAGTTATCATGGGGAGAGGGCGTGTAACTTTTATTTGCCTGATTAAATTTCAAAGCCCCTTCACTCATGCATGAGAAAACTCAATTTAAAAATGAGACCTGCTGAAAGGTGCCCATTAACCCTGCTAATAAGCAAATATAATTTTTGTCACTTGCAGATGACACTCAGTGTGTCTTGGGCTCCCGTTTCAGAGGGGACTTCCACGTGAGGTTCATTCTAGTGGAAAAAAATACTTCCTGACTACTGACCCGGAGCAGCTCTCCAGGATGCGGTTGTTCTGTGGCAGATGCCAGACTGGCCTGGGTCCATCCTCGGGGGCCATTCATAAAAGCAGATCTCTTTATCTGAGAGACTAATCTCTCATGATGTTTGACCATCCCTAGACATGGAAAAGGCATAGACATCTCTGCTTTGTCTGCAACCTCTCCTGCAGAATCCTATGATTTCTCTATCTTATCTTGTGAGTGCTTCTACTAAACAGAGAATGAGGTCTACCAATATGCCCCATGCAGTATTGAGCACACCATCAACCTTCACGAAAGCATCTGTGATCGTGATGTATTGATGATGTCGGAGGAATTCACTAAGAGATCTTAGGGTGTCCATGACTGAATGAAAGCTTCAGAGGAGGTGAAAAATAAAATGGAGTAAGAGAGCATCATATGTCATCTAAGCAAGCTCCCTGCCCTCATTCAGATAAGGGCGTCTCTCCATATTACTAATGAGACAACTTCCTTCTAAATTAGAGCTGAGATGAGTTTTTCAGCATCACCCACAAAATGAAGAAATGGAAAGAAAAGCATGAACCCCTGGTCGTGACACTGCAGCACAAGTGCTTGTTTGTTTACACAACAAATATTTTATTGAGTGCAGCGTCCAAAAGAAATGGTCACTATTGCAGAATGCAACAGAAAACAGTTCTTTCCTTTGGCAACCTGACAGCATAAGAAGAACTGGAAGGCATAAGTGAGGAGAGTTTCTAAAATACTAAATGAGGCTCATTTTTTTTCTAAATGCTTTAACTACCATATTTTTAAATCAATTTTTTTAAACATAGGAAGCATGTTTAATATTCATGTTCTTTATTATGGTATTTTAAGGGATGAGTGCATTTCCTGCCCTGCTTAATTCAGCTAGTCTTCCTTTCATATAAGTTAGGGAAGGTCCTATGCTTAAAAAAGAAAAGCATTAATGAAACTCTAACGTAACTACCACTAGGTTTTTGAATGTGGTCACCATCCATAATTTTTTGGATAAAAGGTAAAATATATAACTTACTGTGATTTAAAGCCTAGCATTAATTTGTAATATCTTTAATTAACATATTTGATCCAACAGCATTTATTGAGCATATATGGGCAAGGCACTCTGGGGAGTACAAAAATGAATAAATGAGAAAGATCCTTTCTCACCTTATCACTGAATTGCAAATACAAATATCCTTAAATGAGGGTAGGATATAGCAAGTGCCTAAAGGGGGTAAAAACAAAGTGCTCTGGGACACAGAGGAAAGAAGCTGCGCTGTGCCCCGGGGCACTCAGGGGAATATTTATGGGGAAGTGGCAAATGAGCTGAGCATGGCTAAAATGCCATTAGAGAGGGAGAAAATCCCTCTAATGACTAAGGGAGAACAGCATGCCTAGAAAATTATGGAGCAGGTAGTCTGCTTACTAGAGCGGAGGTTAGTTAGAACAAGGCTGGTGAGAGAAAAAAACAGGTAAGTATATTATCCCTGTCTACAGAAATTCCTTAGGTGTGACCTTTATAACACAAGCAGAGAGGAGTCATTGAAAATTACTTAGCAAAGAAGTGACATGGTCAGTTGTCTCTTATGAACAACACCCTGCAGCTGTGTGTCAGACAAGAGCAGGGAAAGATTCTGAAATAGAGAAAAGGCAAGAGGCTACTATGATGTACTAAGAGGTATAAGAGGATTAAACAGGACTAAGACCACTAGGAAAAAAAGAGAGAAAGAGCACTGCGAGTCCTGGTGGCAGGATTGAATGCTGCACTGATCTTTGCATAATGCGTGCAGTCAGTCAACAAATAGCCCCTGAACGAGTACCAGGTGAGAGGCATTACATTGAGCGATGAAGATGCAACAGTAAAAGGATTTATAGTTTTGGCTTCTAGGAGCTTACAATTTTGGATGTGACAAAAATACACAAGCATGTAACAACATAATATAAGTAAGAATAATAAGGATGAATGGATGTTCCAGAAGAGGAAACAGCATATGGAAAGTCCAAAGATGGGATAGAGGATGCCTGGGATATTCAAGGAACTGCAAGTAATTCAGGTAATTCAGCCTGGCTGAAGCACGGAGTATAAGGCAGCAAGTGGAAAGAGATAAGACTGGTGATATAATAAGCAGGACCAGATAACAGTAGAGGCTATAAACCACATTGAGAGTCTGTGACCAATGCTGAGAAGGGAATGGCATGACCACATTCCGCTTCAGGAAGTGAAGGATTGTAGGAAGAGGATATGAGTGGGTAGAATTTTTTAAAAAAGAGAGAGAGAGAGGAGTAGAAAGGAGGAAAGTCAATGATGGTGAGAAAATTATAAAATTATAAAAACCCAAAGGGTTTAACAACTTAACAACTCAAGATTTTCGAGAGAACGGTTTCAACAAACCACTGGGGCAGAAGCCCAATCACAAAGGGCTTGAGAAGAGAAAGGAAGGTAGTTGGATTACCTCATTTTTTAAAGAATTTAGGAAAGCAAAGGGGAAAAATGAATTAGATCATCGTAAAAGAAGTAGCAGCATCTAGGGAAGGATTTTCTTTTGTTCATGGAGAGCAGAGACATGAAGAGTTTATTACAAGAATGGAAGAAGCTCAAAGAAGAGATTGGATACAAAGGAGGTGGAAGAAACTCTGGATGGAGCAGAGAAGGAACAGTATCAAGATTAATAAGGACCTTTTTTCCCAAAAGAGTACATCCTAAGCTAGAAAAGCCCAATCATGATTTCCCATAGTCATTTAGGAAAAAATAAATATAAAATATTTTTCAGAAATTTTACTGCAAAAAAAGAATCTGATAGAGAAATCCACCACATAAAAAATTTGTTTAACAAGACCTTGGTGTTAGTTAGAAACCTACAGAACCACGCAGGGTCCATATCCCAGTTTGAAAAGAAGGTACTTCCAACTAGGATTATTTAATGTTTCAGTCAAACAAACCAACAAACGAAACCTGCAGAAGAGGCATTGCAATTTTTTCTCTTAAGTTGATGAAAATCCATTCATGTTTCCTCCCATCCAAAAATGATTTGTAAGGTTTAGATCATGGTTCCTCCTCTATTAGGTGTAATTGGACAATGAGGTGTCCTTGCTAGGTCTCTCCATTCTTACAAGATACAAAAGATGCCTCAGGCCGAAGAATAAGACAGCCAGCTGAGAGCACAGCTGGAGGTCTGGACTGTCTGCCCTGGCTGTCAAGGATCAAATATCCTTCCTTTGTACTCTGTCTTTTTTTTTTTCTTCCAGGCAAACACCCAACACTTGAAAAATGTTTTGATTGGAACAGTGTTTTGATGGGAATATACCCATCACTATCTTGAAGGAGAAGCCTTCCAACAGCCATATACTGGCTTAAACATGGAGTGTAAACACCACAGGAATTGTTAGGGACTTAAGAGTGGTTTGGGGGTTTCGCTGGTGGCGCAGTGGTTAAGAATCTGCCTGCCAATGCAGGGGACATGGGTTCGAACCCTGGTCCGGGAAAATCCCACGTGCCGCAGAGCAACTCAGCCCGTGCGCCACAACTACTGAGCCCATGTGCCACAACTACTGAAGCCCGCGTGCCTAGAGCCCGTGCTCCGCAACAAGAGAAGCCACTGCAATGAGAAGCCCACGCACCGCAACAAAGAGTAGCCCCACTCGCCACAACTAGAGAAAGCCTGCACGCAGCAGTGAAGACCCAACACAGCCAAAGATTAATTAATTAATTAATTAATCTTTAAAAAAAGAGTGGTTTGGGAAAATCTAAATAAACCTTCACAATTTGACTTCACTCATGCCTCTCTTCTCAGTGCATTTTGTTGATGCATGGATCCTGATGGTGAAGCTGGGGATGTACAAAGCCTGGACTATCCAGAAGGCAAACTGAAATAAAGGAGTTAAAAATCGACTGTCCCAAGACACTAGGGCTCTGGTAGATAATCAAGCGTTTGTTTGTTGCTTGCTTTTTTTTTTTTTTTTTAAAGAGATATGCTCCCTGTACATTCACAGTAATTATTTTGGAATCTAGTCTTTGTTTTCAGATTCCTGGGGGATATTTTTCTTTTCTTTTTTTTTTTTTTTTAAATTTTTATTTATTTATTTATGGCTGCATTGGGTCTTCGTTTCTGTGCGAGGGCTTTCCCCCGTTGCAGCAAGTGGGGGCCACTCTTCATCGCGGTGCGCGGGCCTCTCACTATCGCGGCCTCTCTTGTTGCGGAGCACAGGCTCCAGACGCGCAGGCTCAGCAGTTGTGGCTCACGGGCCCAGCTGCTCCGCGGCATGTGGGATCTTCCCAGACCAGGGCTCGAACCCGTGTCCCTGCATTGGCAGGCAGATTCTCAACCACTGCGCCACCAGGGAAGCCCTGTTGTTTGTTTTTTAAAGAAGGCTCTTTCTGTCTTCTTTGAGGAAAAAAGAAGCATGAAAAAAAATGAAGTTACCAATATGCCATATTTCATTGAATCTAAAATATAATTGATTGGAACATATATACCAGTTTCAGATATGTTAAACTTGGGGGGAAAATAAAGAAAACGAGTCTTGGAACCAAAAAAATCATGTTATCTTGAGATGGTGAGATTGAGAGTTGATGTGATTCAACATCAAATTGTCTTAATACCCTCTAAGAAAGAAGACCGTGTTGCAAGCTGAGAATGAGATGCCCTTAGAACATGATGAGGGTTGAACAGAGCAAGACCTGTTCAGAACAGCCTTTGATAGAGATGACAAGGAATAAGAGAAAACATTTTCTCACTGAAACTCCTCTTTCTCCTGACTTTGAGGTACTACCTTCTACTCAGGCATGCAAGCTAGAATTTGAGGTTGTCTCTCATTCTTCCTTTTCTCTCTCCCATACCTAATCACCAAGGTCCATTAATACTGTGCCTTAAATATTTATCAATTCATTCTCTACTTCCTCCCCCCACTGCAATTCCTATTGTTAAAGGCCCTCATCATTTCTGGCTTAAAGTATTGATATAACCTCTTGTGCTAACCAGTCTCCAAGATGGTACCTCATGATCCCTGCCTCCTGGAATTCACTCTTGTGGACGTGCCCTCCTCATATCAAAGTGATCACTAGAACATGGTGGACGTGAGAGTACGTCACTTCTTAGCCCAAGTCATTAGAAACATTGTTACTTCTGCCTTGTGCTGTCTTTCACTCTCATCTCCCTGCCCCCCGCCCTCTCTCTGGGATCACTCACTCTAGGGGAAATCAACTTTCATGCCATAAGGACACCCTGGCAGCCCTGTGGAAAGATCCGTGTGGCAAGGAACTCATGTCTCTGTGAAGAACCAGTGAGGAGCTAAGGCCTCTTGTCAGCAGGCACGTGCACGAAATGGGGAGTTGATCCCTCATCCCTAGTTAAGCCTTTAGATAACTGTAGCCCCAGCTACACCTATTTAAAAAAAAAAAAAAAAACACCTTATTGAGTTATGATTGGCATGTAGTATATACATTTAATGTATACAACTTGATGAGTTTGGGGATAAGTATACACTTATGAAACAATCACTACCATCAAGGCCATAAGTACCTTCATCACCTCCCAAAGTTTCCTCCTGCCCCCTTTAGTTTTTTTGTTTGTTTGTTTGGGGTATGGTTGTTTTACAATGTTGTGTTAGTTTCTACTGTACAGCAAAGTGAAGTAGAGTTCTCTGTGCTATACAGCAGGTTCTCTTTAGTTATCTATTTTATACATATTAGTGTATATATGTCAATTCCAATCTCCCAATTCATGTCCCACCCACCCTTCCCCCCTCGGTGTCCATACGTTTGTTCCCTACGTCTGTATCTCTATTTCTGCCTTGCAGACCGATTCATCTGTACCATTTTTCTAGGTTCCACATATATGCGTTAATATACGATATTTGTTTTTCTTTTTCTGACTTACTTCACGCTATATGACAGTCTCTAGGTCCATCCACGTCTCTACAAATGACCCAATTTTGTTCCTTTTTATACCTGAGTAATATTCCATTGTATATATATGTACCACATCTTCTTTATCCATTCGTCTGTCGGTGGGCATTTAGGTTGCTCCCATGACCTAGCTATTTTAAATAGTGCTGCAGTGAACATTGGGGTGCATGTGTCTTTTTGAATTATGGTTTTCTCTGGGTACATGCCAGTAATGGGATTGCTGGGTCATATGGTAATTCTATTTTTAGTTTTTTAAGGGACCTCCACACTGTTCTCCATAGTGACTATATCAATTTCCATTCCCACCAGCAGTGCGAGAGGGTTCCCTTTTCTCCACACCCTCTCCAGCATTTATTGTCTGTAGATTTTTTGATGATGGCCATTCCGACTGGTGTGAGGTGCTACCTCACTGTACTTTTGATTTACATTTCTCTAATGATAACGATGTTGAGCATCCTTTCATGTGTTTGTTGACAATCTGTATATCTTCTTTGGAGAAATGTCTATTTAAGTCTTCTGCCCATTTTTGGATTGGGTTGTTTGTTTTTTTGATATTGAGCTGCATGAGCTGCTTGTATATTTTGGAGATTAATCCTTTGTCAGTTGCTTCATTTGCAAATATTTTCCCCCATTCTGAGGGTTGTCTTTTCATCTTGTTTATGGTTTCCTTTGCTGTGCAAAAGCTTTTAAGTTTCATTAGGTCCCATTTGTTTATTTTTGTTTTTCTTTCCATTACTCTAGGAGGTGGGTCAACAAGGATCTTGCTGTGATTTATGTCATAGAGTGTTCTGCCTATGTTTTCCTCTAAGAGTTTGATAGTGTCTGGCCTTACATTTAGGTCTTTAATCCATTTTGAGTTTATTTTTGTGTATGGTGTTAGGGAGTGTTCTAATTTCATTCTTTTACATGTAGCTGTCCAGTTTCCCAGCACCACTTACTGAAGGGGCTGTCTTTTCTCCATTTTATTTTCATGTCTCCTTTGTCACACCTGCCCCCATTTATTTTTTGTGTGTGGTAAGAACCACTTAACATAAGATCTATTCTCTTAGCAAATTTTAAGTATACAACACAGTATTTTTAGCTATAGGCACTGTGCTCTATAGTAGCTCCGGAACTTCTTTATCTTGCATTACTGAAATTTTGTGTACTTTGACCATCAGCTCCCCACTGACCCCTACTCCTAGCTACCGCAACAACCATTCTAATCTCTGCTTCTATGGGTTTGACTATTTTAGATTCCGCATATAAGTGAGATCACACAGTATCTGTCTTTCTGTGTCTGGCTTATTTCACTCAGATAATGTTCTCCAGGTCCATCCATGTTGTCACCAACGTCACTTCTTTAAGACTGAATAATATTCTACTGTATGTATACATTTTCTTTTTTATTAGTTTTTTCAGTATTCTTGAGATATAATTGACATACAGCACTGTGTAATTTTAAGGTGTATGGAATACTGACTTACATGTATTGTGAAATGATGACCACAATAAGTTTAGTTAATATCCATCATCTCATAGAGATACAAAACTAAACTCGTTTTTTTCCTTATGAGAACTTCTAGGAGCTACTCTTAGAAGCTTTCAAATATACCATACAGCAGCGTTAACTATAGTCATCATGGAGTACATTATCTCCTGGTAGTTACTTATCTTACAACTGGAAGTCTGTACCTTTTGACCACCTTCATGCAATTACCCCACCCCCACCCACTGCCTCTGGTAACCACAAATCTGACCTCTTTTTCCATGAGTTTTGTTTTTAGATTCAACATGTGAGATCTTACAGTATTTGTCTTTCTCTGTCTGATTTATTTCTTTTAGCATAATGCCTTCGAGGTCCATCCTTGTTGTCATAAATGGCAGGATTTCCTTCTTTTTTATGGCTGAATAGTATTGCAGTGCATATTTTTACCACAACTTCTTTATCCATTCATCCATTGATGGAGATTTTAGGCTGTTTACATGTCTTAGCTATTGTCAATAATGCTGAAGTGAACAAAAGGGTGCAGATACCTCTTCGAGATGGTGTTTTCATGGCCTTCAATAAATACTCAAAGTGGAATTGCTGGATCATATAGCAGTTCTCTTTTTAAATTTTTTTAAGAACCTCCATACTGTTTTCTAGAAT
Source organism: Balaenoptera physalus (assembly GCF_965194825.1). NCBI lineage: Eukaryota > Metazoa > Chordata > Mammalia > Artiodactyla > Balaenopteridae > Balaenoptera > Balaenoptera physalus. Next base: position 173,817,384 of record NC_138883.1, on the reverse strand, counting down.
GACTGTACCAATTTACAGTCCCATGAACGGTGCACAATGGTTCTCTTTTCTACACATCCTTGCCAGCATTTTTTATATCTTGTCTTTTTGATGACAGCCATTCTTATCGGTGTGAGGTGATATCTCATTGTAATCTTGATTTGCATTTCCTTAATGATTAGTGATATTGAGCATCCTTCCATGTACCTGTTGGCCATTTGTATATCTTCTTTGGAAAAATGTCTATTCAGGTTCTTTGCCCATTTTTTTGATTATTTGGTTTTTTTGCTACTGAGTTGTATGAGCTCTTTATATATTTTGGGTATTAACCCCTTATTAGATCTAGGATTTGCAGATATTTGTCCCATTCCATAGGTAGTCTTTTCATTTTATTGATGATTTCCTTTGCTGTTTAGAAACCTTGAAGTTTGATGTAGTCCCACTTGTAAAATTTTTGTTTTTTTGCTTGTACTTTAGGTGATACTAATGATATCTAAAAAAATCATTGCCAAGACCCATGTCAAGGAATTTTTTTCTATGTTTTCTTCTAGGAGTTTTATTGTGTTCAATTTTACATGTAACTCTTCAATGAATTTTGAGTAAGTTTTTATGAGTGGTATAAGTTAGGGATCTAGTTTCATTCTTTTACATATGAATATCAATTTTCCCAGCACCATTTATTCAAGAGACTCTATTTTCTCCATTGAGTACTCTTGGCTCCCTTGTCGTATAAGTTTACCTTATATGCATGGGTTTATTTCTGGGCTCTTGATTTGGTTCCATTTGTCAGTATGTCTGTTTTTATGCAAGTACCACACTAATTACTATAGATTTATAATATAGCTTGAAATTAGGGAATGGGATGCCTCCCACTTTGTTCTTTTTTTTTTTTTTTTAGAATTGCTTTGGCTTTTCACAGTCTTTTGTGGTTCCATATAAGTTTTGTGATTGTTATTTCCACTTCTGTAAAAAATGCCATTGGAATTTTTACCGTGACTGCATTGAAGCTATAGATGTCTTTGGATACTATAGACATTTTAGCAGTATTAATTCTTGCAATCCATGGCACTTGATACCTTTCCATTTATTTGTGTCTTTGATTCCTTTCCCCATGTCTTATAGCTTTCAGTGTAGAGATCTTTTACCTGCTCAGTTAAATTTATTCCTAAGTATTTTATTGTTTCTGATGCTTTTGTAAATGAACTCATTTTCTTTACATGTTTTTCAGATAATTAGTTGTTAGTGTATAGAAGCTACTGATTTTTGTGTGATGATTTTGTGTCCTGCAGTTTTACTGAATTCATTGGTTAGATCTAACAGCTTTTTGATGGACACTATGGGATTTTCTAAATATAAAGTCATATCATCTGAAAATAGAGACTATTTTTCCCTTTCCAATTCTGATGGCTTATTTCTCTTTCTTTCCTGATTGTTGTGGCTAGGACTTCCAGTATTACGTTGAATAGGAGTGGTGAGAGTGGGCACCCTTGTCTTGTTCTCGATTTAGAGGAAAAGTTTTTAGTTTTTCACCACTGAGTGTGATACCTGTGGACTTGTCAAATATGGCCTTTATTATATTGAGATATGTTCCTTCTGTACCTAATTTGTTAAGAGGTTTGTTTGTTTGTTTGTTTGTTTGTTTGTTTATTTATTTATTTATTTTTGGCTGCATTGGGTCTTCATTGCTGCACATGGGCTTTCTCTGGTTGTGGCGAGTAGGGGTTACTCTTTGTTGTGGTGTGCAGGCTTCTCACTGTGGTGGCTTCTCTTGTTGTGGAGCACAAGCTGTAGGCACGTGGGCTTCAGTAGTTGTGGCACGAGGGCTCAGTAGTTGTGGTTCATGGGCTCTAGCACACGGACTCTGTAATTGTGGCACATGCGCTTAGTTGCTCCATGGCATGTGGGATCTTCCCAGACCAGGGCTTGAACCCATGTCTCCTGCATTGGCAGGCAGATTCTTAACCACTGCGCAACCAGGGAAGCCCTTGTTAAGAGTTTTTATCGTGAATGGATGTTGTATTTTGTCAAATGCTTTTTTCTGCGTCTATTGAGATGATTATATTTTTTTCTTTCATTCTATTAATGCTATGTGTCACATTTACTGATTTGTGTATAATGAAACATCCTTGCATCCCAGGGATAAATCCTACTTGATCATGGTGAATGATCCATTTAATGTACTACTGAATTCAGTTTGCTGGTATCTTATGAGAATTTTTGCAGGAACATTGGTCTGTAGTTTTCTTTTCTTGTAGTGTCCTTTTCTAGCTTCGCTGTTAGGGTAATGCTGGCATCATAAAATGAGTCGTGGAGTGTTCCCTCCTCTTTGATTTTTTGGAAGAGCTTGATAAATATTGGTACTAATTTTTCTTTAAATATTTCGTAAAATTCACCAGAGAAGCCATCTGGTCCTGAACTTCTCTACGTTTGGAGATTTTTGATTACTGGTTCAATCTTTGAGTAACTGAACTGTTCATATTTTCTTTCTCTTTCGGATTCATTCTTTGTGTGTTGTAAGTATCTAAGGATTTTTCCATTTATTCCAGATTTTCCAGTTTGTGGGCACATAATTCACAGTAGCTTGTTATGATCCTTCATATTTCTTGGGTATCAGTATGACAATTCCATTTTTATTTATAATTTTGTAGATTTAGGTTCTCTTTCTTTTTTCATTGGTTAGTCTAGCTAAAGACTTGTCAATTTTGTTTCTGTTTCCAAAGAAACAGCTCACAGTTTGGTTAATTATTTCTATTGCTTTCCTTCCCTCTATTTCATTTATTTCCACTCTAAGCATTATTATTTCCTTTCTTTTACTAACTTTGGACTCAGTTTGTTCTTCTTTTGCTAGTTCCTTGAAGGATAGAATTAGATTGTTTATTTGAGGTCAGTTTATTTTTCTTTTTTAAATTTATTTAATTTTTATTATATATTATAGTTGACTTACAATGTTGTGTTAGTTTCAGGTGTACAACAAGGTGATTCAGTTATACACATACATATATCTATCCTTTTTCATATTCTTTTCCCATTTAGGTTATTACAGAGTGTTGAGTAAAGTTCCCTGTGCTATACAGTAGGTCTTTGTTGGTTATCTATTTTATATATTGTAGTGTGTATATGTTAATCTGACCTAATTTATCCCTCCCCCAGCTTTCCCCTTTGGTAACCATAAATTTGTTTTCTAAGCCTGTGAGTCTGTTTCTGTTTTGTAAATAACTTCATTTGTATCATTTTTAGATTTCACATATAAGTGATATCATATGATATTTATCTTTCTCTGTCTGACTTACTTCACGTAGTATGATAATATCTAGGTCCATCGATGTTGCTGCAGATGGCATTATTTCATTCTTTTTTATGGTTGAGTAATATTCCATTGTGTATGTGTGTGTGTGTGTATACACACACACACACACACACATATATATACACACACACGCACACACACACACACACACACCACATCTTCTTTATCCATTCATCTGTCAATGGACATTTAGGTTGCTTCCATGTCTTGGCTATTGTAAATAGTGCTCAATGAACATTGGTGTACATGTATCTTTTCAAATTACGGTTTTCTCCAAATATATGCCCAAGAGTGGGATTGCTGGATCATATGGTAGCCCTATTTTTAGTTTTTTAAGGAACCCCCATACTGTTCTCCATAGTGGTTTTACCAGTTTACATTCCCACCAACAGTGTAGTTGTGTACGTGTATATTTCCCAATGTAGGCATTTATTGCTGTGAACGTCCCTCTTAGAACTGCTTTTTCAGCATCACGTAAGTTTTGGTATATTTTGTTTCCATTTTCATTTCTCAAGATACTTTTTTATTTCTCCTCTAATGTCTTCTTTGATCCATTGGTTGTTCTGGAGAACATTGTTTAATTTCCACGTGTACATCAGTTCTCCAGTTTTTCTTCTGTTATTGATTTCCAGTTTTATACCACTGAGCCAAAGAAGATACTTGGTATGATTTCAGTCTTCTTGAATTTGCTAAGACTTGTTTTGTGGCCTAACTTATGGTCTATACTAGAAAATATTCCTTGTACACGTGAAAAGAATATGTATTATGCTGCTGTCAGAATGTTCTGTATATATCTATTAGGTACTTTGGTCCGTAGTGTTGTTCACATCCCCTGTTTCCTTATTGATTCTCTATCTGAATGACCTTTCCATTGTTGAGAGTGGGGTATTAAAATCCCCAACTCTTATTGTATTGCTATTTATTTCTCCTTTTGTCTCTGTTTTTGCTTTATACATTTGGGTGTTCCAATATTGGGTGCATATATATTTACAACTGTTATATCTTCTTGATGGATTAACAACTTTATCCTTATATAATAACCTTCTTTGTATATTTTTATCATTTTTAGCTTTAAGTATATTTTTTCTAATATAAGTAAGATACCTCTGCTTATTTTTGGTTACCATATGATGAACATACCTTTTCCATCCCTTTACTCTCAGTCTATGTGTCTTTAAGACTGAAGTGAGTCTCTTGTAGGCAGCATATCATTGGACCTTGGGTTGTTTTCTTTTTTTTAATCCATTCAGCCATTCTATGGCTTTTGGTTGGAGTATTTTATCCATTTACATTTAAAGTAATTTTTGTTAGACTAGGACTTATTTTTGCCATTTTGTTTAATTGTTTTCTGGCTATTTTGTAGATTCATTTTTCTTTGTTTCTTATCTTGCTGTCTTATTTATGTTTTGTTTTCTTTCAGTATTAATATTCTTTGACTTATTTATCATGTTCTGTTGTGTACTTTACCGGTTTTTCCCTTGTAGTTAGCATGAAGCTTACAAAAATAGCTTAAAATTATAAAACTGATTTTAAACTAACAACTTAACTTCTGTATCATTCCTTAACTTCTCCCCCTAGGGGGTTTAGGTTATTGATGTTACAGTTTACCTATTTTTATATTGTTTACTCAACAACATGTTATTGTAGTTATGGTTATTTTTACTATGTTTGTTATTTAGCTTTTAAACTAGAGTTGCAACTGAATTATGTACCACCATTACTGGTCACAGAATCTAATTTTCACAATATATTTACCGTTACCAGTGAGTTTTATGCTATCTTCTTATGTTTTCATTAGGTTAATTAGTGTCCTTTTACTTCCACTCAGGGAAATCTCTTTAACATTTCTTATAAAGCAGGTCTTGTGGTGATCAAGTCCCTCAGCTTTTGTTTGTTCAGAAAAGTCTTTATCTCTCTTTCATTTCTGGACAACAACTTCTCTGGGTATAGGATTCTTGGATGATTGGGTTTTTTTCTTTCAATATTTTGAATATATCCTCTCATCCTCTCCTGGCCTGAAAAGTTTCTGTTGACCAATCTGCCTCAGTCTTGTGGGTGTGTTCCCTTGCATGTAACTTGTCTCCTTTCTCTTGCTGCTTTCAAAATCCTTTCTTTGTCTTTGACTTCTGACAGTTTAATTATAACGAGTCTCAGTAGTAGACTATTCAGGTTCTTTGGGCATTGTGAATCGGGATGTCCATTTCTCTCCCCAAGTTTGGCAAGTTTTCAGCTATTGTTGCTTTAAACATACTTTCTGTATCTTTCTTTTTCTCTTCTCCTGGAAGAAATGGCTTGTGCCTCAAGTTCTTTGGCCAAATGGGGATACCTGCTTTGCTCTGCTGCCAGTCAGTGTTGTTACCTGGGCTTTCATTTCAAGAGCTCCATTCAGGAATTGCATTGCTGGGCTACACACCTTCCCAGATGCTCAGACCAGGCTTCCTGGTTGGGTGAGGCTGCAATCTACATACTCAGTGACATTTAGGGCTAAAACTCAGCTCACCTGCCTAGATGGAAATAAGGGTGGGGGAACACCAGGCTCTTCATTTGAGATCCAAATCAGACATACCTGTGCCCCATGGAGTTTCCAGATCAGACTGCACCACCATCTACAAAGGAGCAAAGATGCTGGTTGGGACTACCACTTAAGAACTGCCAGTTGGAATTCACTCTGCCAATATCTGAGTGCTGGTTGTTGCAAGTCCCTCCACCCTTCTCCATTGCAGTCACATTCCCAGTGGTCAAGATGCCAAAAAGCCTTGCCAGCCTTGTAGTTGGTTCTGCCACCTCACCCAAGCAAGGGAGCTAATTCATTGCCTTGTTCACTGCTTTTGATAGCTTTGAGCCCTGCCTGACCAGAAATCCTGTTCTGGACAGTGCTGGTACATAGTAAATGTTGATCAGGGATTTTTTTAATGTAAAAGTCTTTTCTCCCCCCTTTTCCCTTTATCCAATCTGTAACCTAGTCTTTAAATTATTTTTTAGTTTAACTGTGAAATATATCATATTTGCAAAGTATTGTATATAAGTTTTATGTACAATTGAAAGAATATTAATTTTAAAAATACCTGTCACCAAGCTCAAGAAGTACAATGTTTCCAGTCCTTTGGAAAACTCCATGTGACCATCCCTAATCACAGTATCTTTCTTTTCCCTCAAAGTTAAATGCTATTTTGTGTTAATAATTTTCTTGTTTTCCTTTACGATTTTATTTCCTATGTGTACAACTCTAATCAAACTATTTAATAGTTTTTCTTCTTTCTGAACTCAGATAAATGTATATATTTCTGTGTATTTTTCTGTTTCTTAACATAGGATTCATGCACGTGGATGAAAGTCATATTTCATTTCATTTTTCACTCTTGCATAGTATTTCTGTATTTGGATATTCCACAGTATAGTCCCCCCCAGATTTCTGTCATTAAGCATTGTGGGTTTGTTTTGCTTTGTTTTACCATTACAAACTGTGCTGTTATTAACTGTGAGGATACAGTTCTCCATGAATCTCTCCTGTTGCTAAACATCTAAGCACTAACAGCCCATTTGCTCCAGTAATATCATTTTAGCAATATTGGTATAAGCAAACAGCCCTAGATAGATGGGGTTAGTGACTTGTTCTGGAATGAATTCATTTATGTTCCCAGGTAATAAATATAGACACATCCCCTTCCCTGAAGACATTCAGAGGTAAAAAAAGATACAGAGGCCTTCCTCCTCTCCCAGAGAGGTTGCTTACATTTCAGGCTAATAAGATCATGTCACTCACGGGATAGGAGAATAGGCAGGTTTGTCAGCAGCCCTTATATAAGATCACAGTCTCTTTATCTCAGGGTTTCTGTGCATAATGCATTTTCATTGCTTATACAAGAAACACCTAGCCCTCACCACAGCATCCTGTGGGAACTGGAGGGGGGATGCCTACAGTATTACTCTGACTGTTACTTTTGCTGTGAACAATAAACTATCTTTCATCTCTAACCCTCTCACTTCATGTATTTCTACCAATATCTATGAAACTGACTGGTTAACTTGTTAGCTTGCAAGCAAGATGAAATCTCAGATGGTTTCACAGTTACTGACTTAATGGTTTAACATGAACACTCTTGTACATGTCTCTTAGAGCACTTGTTCAAGAATTTCTTAAGGGATATACCTAGAAGCAGAATTGCTAGGTTATAACTTTTCTGGGTAATGCCAAGTTGTTTTTTAAAGTGGTTAAACCAATCAACACTCCACTCAATGATATTCAAGAGTTTTTGGTTACATATCTTCACCAATGCTTGGACTTTTCATTTTATTAAGTTATTATCAACCCATTAGATGTGAAAAGGCATCTTGTTGTGGTTTTAATATGCAATTTACTGATCTATGGTACCCAAGTAACTTTTCATATAAATACATAGTAGCTATTTTGTTTCCTCTTCTAAGAAAGGCCAGTTCATGGTGTTCTTCCATGTTTCTACTAGGTTGATTGTCTTTATCTGGTTAATTTCTATAAATTCTTTATATTTTTTGGAGCCTAGTCACTTATTAGTTACACGGCATGCAAATATCTCCCCCCAATATTTTGCTTTCATTTTCTGTATCATGTCTTTTGATAATCAGAAAATTTTATTTTTTTTTAATTAAGATTTTGACTTTTAAAAAAATTTTTATTGGAGTTTAGTTGATTTACAGTGTTGTGTTAGTTCCAGGTGTACAGCAAAGTGAATCAGTTATACATATACATGTATCCACTCTTTTTTTAGATTCTTTTCCCATATAGGTCATTACAGAGTATTGAGTAGAATTCCCTGTGTTATACAGTACGTCCTTATTAGTTATCTATTTTATATATAGTAGTGTGTATATGTCAATCCCAATCTTCCAATTTATCCCTCCCTCCCTTACCCCCTGGTAACTCTAAGTTTGTTTTCTACATCTGTAACTCTATTTCTGTTTTGTAAATAAGTTCATTTGTACCATTTTTTTAGATTCCATATATAAGTGATATCATACTATATTTGTCCTTCTCTGTCTGACTTAACTTCACTCAGTATGACAATCTCTAGGTCCATCCAGGTTGCCGCAAATGGTGATAATCAGAAAATTTTACCTTTAATGTAGTAAAAAGTGGCAATGCTTTTCTTTATTATTTTTGTGTGGGATCTTATTTAAGAATCATTTCCTGCACTCAAGATTATAAAAATGTATATTGTCTTTTGAAATTTAGTGTTTTGTGTTTAACACTTAACTCTTTGAACCCTCTAGTATTGATCTCTGTGTATGTAATAGGGGAAGAATCCACTTTAATTTTTCCCATGTGGATAAGAAATCATTGGAGTACAGTTTATTGAATTGTCCATCCTTTCCATGCTGAGCATAATGCCGGTTCTGTCATATATCAGATTTTCACATATACATGAGCTTGTTTCTAGGCTGTTGTGTTCCACAGGTATATTTGTCACTCCCTACCTGAATATTAATTACTGTATATTACTGTAGTTACATAATTCCTGTAACAATATAATAGCTCTTGTTAGCTGGTATGGCAAATTTGTTCCTAATTCTTCTTCAAATACGTACTTGGTTTTCTAAATATATTTTAGAATCAGCTTGTCAAATTCCACAATAAAAGTGAACTATTTTAACTAGATTTCAATTAGAAACCTATTTAATCACACATTGATTTGGAGAGAATTGCTATATTTATAATATTGCCTATTGCTAACCATGAACATGCTATAGCTCTTCCTTTATTTAGATTTCGGCAATAACATCTTGCACATCTTTTGTTAGATTTGCACTGATACTTTATCTTTGATGTTGTTGTTACTGTTAAATAATAACATCTTCTTCTTAAATTGTATTTTCTAACTTCTTATTGCTGGAGTGTAGAAGTAAATTGAACTCTGATATACTGACATTGCTAACCTCTCTTAGTAAGTCTAATAATTTTTCAATTATTATGAATTTTCATGTAAATCTGACCATTGTTTTGGTCAGATTTGCTTTTAGATTGGTTGTAGCTACAAACAATTAAAAGGATCAGGGATGACCATAAGGTTTTTAGACTGATAAACTAGTCAGGTATCCATTTACTGAAATGGTGAAGATTGTTGAATGAGTAATCTTCCTTTTCTAGAGTAAGCACAGAATCAAGAGTTGAGGCAGTATAAGGTTAAATAACTGATATTTTGATGAAGATTTCAGAACTGGCAAAATATATACATATAAATCCCAAATTAGAGTCATCTATTTCAAGATAATCACCTTGGGAAATCTTGCATTTGTTCCAGTGATGCTGGCATTTCAAAATCTTTTGGGGACTTCTTTTTAAAAATGGCCATCAAAACCTTTGGAATATTTTTAATGTCCTCTGGAGCAGTAAATCTCTGGTCTGTGCAAGAGAATTTGCTTTTAAGAAAGAGTGAAAAAATTTAGTGCTGAGCCTGTTGAAAATGGTGGTTGATCAAGGTAGGGAATGATTGCTTGAGATCAGAAGTGTGTATGACCACAGTTTAATGACTGACATTCTATTGTGATGTCTACATTGGCATGTGCAGATTTCAGCTTAGGTGATCTGTATGTATTTATTGATGATGAGACTCTTTACAGCATGATCAGTGACCCTGGCCAGAGTGAGTCAAAATCATACACCATAAATCTGAATGAGTAATTGTGGGGAAGTAGAAGGATTCCACGCATTTACTAATATATCTCACCCCATTGTTTATCCACCGGAGCTCAGGCTAGCCCTATTGAGGATAGTGCTTGTCAGTGGTGCCGACTTTGAATGACAAAGTCTTCACATAACCTTCAAGCAAAGCATCAGTCCAGACCTATCACAGGCGGCCCAGGGAATCCCTCAGCAGCAATAAATGTCTCATATTCATTTTTCACCGGATAACACTATGGTTCTCAGTCCTGGAAGAAAATCGCACACAGCTCTATTACATTTTAAATGCTCCCAATTCCCTTCCTAACTGGCTTCCCTTTAAGGAAAAAAAGGAGTTCTTTTTGTCATTTATTTTTTCAGTCATTTGTGTCCTTTTTGTTTCCTTTTCAGTTCAAACGTCCTAGGTAATTGTACTGTAAATAATCTTAAGTGATTCTCACCTCCACTTTAACATGATTTTCATGGACTTCTTTATCTATAACAAATATATCTCTCTTGGCTTTTGTGACATTGTTAATAATTTTGAATCATTTTAGCATTAAATTTGTGATGCTAGCAATTGTAAAATATTTCTACTTCTCTATTTGTATGATATGTATTTTAAGAGAAAAACTATGGATTTTTGCATAACAATACGTTTCTAATGCAAAGACAGCTAAGGAATACGATGTCGGACTTTCTGGACTGCATAAATCATGCATTTATAGATAGCTGAGTGATTTGTGTTAGGCTTAACCAAGTTGTGTTTCTATTTTTTCTATGGAAAGTCATGATGGTTCTGAGCTGGATTAAGAAATATAAAATTAAATATCCCAAAGTGATCATAATTACATTTAGAAAATAATTTCTTAAGATGCTATAGTTTAATAGTTAAAATGTTATTTATATTCAATTATAGTTAATTTTCATAATTCTTTTTTTAAATTGAAGTATAGTTCATTTACAATATTATATTAGTTTTAGTTATACTACATAGTGATTCAATATTTTATAGATTATACTCCATTTCAAGTTATTATAAAATAATGACTATATTTCTCTGTGCTGTACAATATATCCTTATAGCTTACTTATCTTAGACATGGTAGTTTGTATCTCTTAATCTTTACCCCATCTTCCCCTCCCCCTTCCTTCTCCCCATTGATAACCACCAGTTTGTCCTCTATAACTGTGAGTGTTTCTCTTTTGTTATAGTCATTCATTTGTTTTATTTTTTGGATTCCACATATAAGTGATAATATACAGTATTTGTCTTTCTCTGTCTGAGTTATGTCACTAAGCATAATACCTTCTAGGTCCAAACATGTTGCTGTGAGTGGCAAAATTTCATTCTTTTTTACTACTGAGTAATTTTCCATTGAATATATGTACCACATCTTCCTTATTCATTCTTCTGTTCATGGGCACTTAGGTTGCTTTCATATCTTGGCAATTGTAAATAATGCTGCTATGAACATTAGGGTGCATGTATCTTTATCTTTTTTTTATTTTTAACATCTTTATTGGAGTATAATTGCTTTACAGTGGTGTGTTAGTTTCTGCTGTATAACAAAGTGAATCAGCTATACATAAACATATATCCCCATATCTCCTCCCTCTTGCGTCTCCCTCTCACCCTCCCTATCCCACCCCTCTAGGTGGACACAAAACACCGAGCTGACCTCCCTGTGCTATGTGGCTGCTTCCCCCTAGCTATCTGTTTTACATTTGGTAGTGTATATATGTCCATGCCACTCTCTCACTTCGTCCCAGCTCACCCTTCCCCCTCCCCGTGTCCTCAAGTCCATTCTCTACATCTGTGTCTTTATTCCTACCCTGCCCCTAGGTTCATCAGAACTTTTTTTTTTTTTTTAGATTCCATATATATGTGTTAGCATATGGTATTTGTTTTTCTCTTTCTGACTTATTTCACTCTGTATGGACCTAGAGGCTGTCATGTATCTTTTTGAATTAGAGTTTTCTCTGGGTATATGCCCAGGAGTGGGACTGCAGGATCACATGGTAGTTTTATTTTTAGTTTTTTGAGGAACATCCATACTGTTTTCCACAGTGCTTGCATTTACCTTCTTACCAACAGTGTACGAGGGTTCTCTCTTCTCCACATTCTTACCAACACTTATTATTTGTAGACTTTTTGATGATAGCCATTCTGACAGGTGTGAGGTGATATCTCATTAAGGTTTTGATTTCTCTTTCTCTGATGATTAGTGACGTTAAACATCTTTTCATGTGCCTGTTGGCCATCTGTGTATCTTCTTTGGGAAAATGTCTATTCAAGTCTTCTACCCATTTTTTAATCAGTTTTTTTTTTTATATTGAGCTGTATAAGCTGTTAATGTATTTTGGATCAATACTTCATCAGTCATATCATTTGCAAATATTTTCTCCCGTTTATATAGTAGGTTGTCTTTAGAACAAATAACCCTAAAATTTACATAGAACCACAAAAGACCCCCAAAAGCCAAAGCAATATTGAGAAAAAAGAAAGCTGGAGGTATCACACTCCCTGACTTCAGACTATGCTACAAAGCTACAGTAATCAAAACAGTATGATACTGGCACAAAAGTAGACACAGATCAATGAAACAGAATAGAGAGCCCGGAAATAAACTCATGAACCTGTGGTCATTTAATCTATGACAAAGGAGGCAAAAATATACAATGGAGAGAAGACAGTCTCTTCAATAAATGGTGCTGAGAAAACTGGACAGCTACATATAAAAGAATGAAATTAGAACATTCTGTCACACCATATAAAAAAATAAGCTCAAAATTGATTAAAGACCTAAATGTAAGACTGGAAACCATAAAACTCCTGAAAGAAAATGGGCAGAACACTCTTTGATGTGAATTGTAGCAATATTTTTTTGGATCTTTCTCCTAAAGCAAAGGAAACAGAATCAAAAATAAACATTTGGGACCTAATTAAACTCAAAAGCTTTTGTACAACAAAGGAGACCATCAACAAAATGAAAAGATTCATAATTTATTTTTTTTTAATTTTTGGGATTCTTGCTATATGGATTATAAAACGGATACTGAGAATTTAGCAAAATTCATGTTCTAAATTGCACAGAGAGTCTGATGCCACACCAACTCCTTGTACACATTTCAGTAACTTGGGTTTTTTTGTTTTTGTTTTTTTACTTTACTTTTGGCTGTGTTGGGTCTTTGTTGCTGCGTGCAGGCTTTCTCTAGTTGCAGTGAGTGGGGGCTACTCTTTGTTGCAGTGCGTGGGCTTCTCATTGCGGGGGCTTCTCACTACGATGGCTTCTCTTGTTGCGGAGCACGGCCTCTAGGCACGCGGGCTTCAGTAGTTGTGGCTCACAGGCTCTAGAGTGCAGGCTTAGTAGTTGTGACTCACGGGCTTAGTTGCTCCATGGCATGTGGGATCTTCCCAGACCAGGGATCGAACCTGTGTCCCCTGCATTGGCAGGCAGATTCTTATCCACTGCGCCACCAGGGAAGCCCAGTAACTTGCTTTTTAATTTAATTTAATTTAATTTTTATTGAAGTAGAGTTGAATTACAATGTCAGGTTAGCTTCAGGTGTACAGCACAGTGATTCAGTTATATATATATATCTCTGAAAAAGAATATATATACATATATATGTGTATATATATATATATATATATATATATATATATATATATGTATTTTTCAGATTCTTTTCCATTATAGGTTATTATAAAATACTGAGTAGAGTTCCCTGTACTATACATTAGGTCCTTGTTAGTTATCTATTTTATATATAGTAGTATATATATGTTAACCCAACCTCCGAATTTATTCCTCCCCCTCTTACCCCTTCAGGAACCATCAGTTTGCTTTCTGTGTCTGTGGGTCTGTTTCTGTTTTGTATATATGTTCATTTGTATCATTTTTTTTTTAGATTCCGTATATAAGCAATATCTTATCATATTTGTCTCTCTCTGTCTGGCATACTTCACTTAGTATGACAATCTTTAGGCCCATCCGTGTAGCTGCAAATGGCATCATTTCATTCTTTTTTATGGCTGAGTAATATTCCATTGTATATATACCAGATCTTCTTTATCCACTCATCTGTCAGTGGACATTTAGGTTGCTTCCATGTCTTGGCTGTTGTAAACAGTGCTGCTATGAGGTGTGTGTATCTTTTAGAATTATAGCTTTCTCTGGATATATGCCCAGGAGTGGGATTGCAGGATCGTATGGTAACTCTATTTTTAGGTTTAAAAACCTCCATACTGTTCTCCATTGTGGCTGTACCAGTTTGCATTGGTACAGCTTTTTAATTGTAAACACAACTTCTGTGATAAACTGAAAAGACAGAAGAGAGAATCCAGGCACAGACGTGGTTATAAGGGCTCACCTTCACAAGAAGTGGTACTGGACTTCTAAATGCTAGTGGCAAGGGGTCATGGGTATCAGGTCCAAGGAAGCAAGTCTTCCTCTTGACCCTCAGGAAGGTGAAAAGTAAAGAGTGGAAAGTAAGTGAAGGGAGGTGACTTGAGGTGATTTCTAATTTCATAAGTAAATTCCTAGTCATGGTCAGTCTGTATGCTCCAAGTGTGTAGAAATACATGACATGGACCATGTCTGCCTCTTCAATACAAGATGAGCTACTCTACTCATCTACTCTGATATATAGTTGTTTTCAAAATTTTACATGAGAAAATCAAAAAATTGGAAATATGTAGGTAATTATGTTTTCTAAGAGATATACTGAAATGTTTATGAATGTCTATACACACTCACACAAACACACTTCCTTGTGTGCCTTACACCAGATACAAAGGACTATTGATTCACTTCAGTTTAATAAATATCCATTAAGTAGTTAGGAAGGAAAGAAATACAAACAAGAGTGATTTTAATCCATTCTTCAATGACAAACTTTTATAGAATGATGAAAATTAGCTATGAAGAGACATACAAACATAAACATATATTAAATACAAATACAAAATGTAAAAGTCCTCAGAAATTTGAGTGAAATTATGTAAAATATACATAATTATAGATAAGAACTAGAAGGTCATATTAAAAATAAGAAACTATAGCACAATTACTTATGAATTTATTCTTTAATCTAGCAATCCTATTTTAAGAAATCTACCCCAAAGGTACACAGGCAAAAATACAAAAAGGCATATATATGAGGATATTTATTGTGGTCTTATTTAAAATAGCAGAAGAGTAGAAATAACCCTAATGTTCAGAGAAAGAGGACTTCTTGAATAAACTGTGGGACATCCACCAATAAGAATATTATGCAGCTGTAAAGAGGAAGGCATGCAATTCTCAATATTGATGTGGGGCAATCTTTAAAATATATTTTTAATGAAAAAGCAAGGTGTAAAATAGTGTTCACAGTTAAGAAACTGGAAAAATATCCATGTATTTATGTATGGCTCTGTTTCACTTATATTTTTTAAAAACCTCACTGGCAAAAACTAATAAAATTGGTGACCTTCACTGAGAGAAAGAGAACAGGATGGAGGGCACACGGAGTGAATGACACTTCTATGAAAATAATTTTTTTTTTGGCTTTGGAATCATGTCCATGCTTTATGCAAATTAAAAAACATAAAATCAAAAGGAAAGAAAAATAATTCCTAAATACAAAAAACAAACTGAAATTATTCTGTGCATACAAATAAAATGTAAAGTTAATGGGATAACCATACTGACAATTGAATTTCTTCAATTGACTTTAAAACACAGTATTTTCATGGAGTTCTAGAGACATTGCATGGAACGATGCAATCCACCATGGACTGCTCCAATATAAATAGTTTTTGTGCACCCACTTTTAGTCTTATAAGTATATAAAACACCAATTTCATGAACTTCTAGTAAAATAAAACAATCAAGACATAATAGAATAGTTTGAAGGACAGGAAAAATTGGTGACCTTTTGTGAGTATTTCTTTCAAAGACTACTTTAAGGAGAAAGGTTTAAAATAAAAAGTTATTATTTTCAGACAGTAGGCTAGTGTTTCCCCCGGTAAGAAATAATCCTCACATTTAAGTACATTAAAAATTGTGCCTTACGTTAATTCCTCCTTAAGTAAGAAATAAAATTAAGCACCAAATCAATATTAACAGAGCAGTAATCAGAGCCATAATTCAACTCATAACTGCCCAAATGAGATAGTCATTTGGAGCTTTAGATATAATTTATTGACAAAATCATTTTCAGTGTTTCTCTGGGATCTCATTCCTTTAGAACCACCTTAATTTTTATTTGAAATAATTTAAAATGGGCCTTCATCATCTGTGCTTTGTTCTACCCAACATTCATGTTCCAACGTGATTTTTTTAAACATGTATAAAATGACAAATCAGTTGGTGGAGGTATACTTTTAAAAAATCATAAACCAAGGCAAAAAAAAATTTTTTTAACATCCAAAAGAGAAAATTAAAAAGGACAAAATAATGTAATAGTAAAAAGTATCAAACTAAACTTTCAAGAAAAAATACAATAAATATTTTGGAGATTGTTAATTTTTTTTTTTTTTTTTTTGGTCATGCTGTGTGCGGCTTGCCGGACCTTAGTTCCCTGACCAGGGATCGAACCCGGGCCCTAGCGGTAAAGCGCCGAGTCCTAACCACTGGATCACCAAGGAATTCTCAATTTTTTTTTAAATCACTAAAACCATTAGTTTAAAAACCTGTAGAAATTTCTGATAAACATGCCTTTAACATTTCAAAATTTCATGATTATGGGAGTTAGCACGTTAAGGTACAGAACCCAAGTGTGTCCCTGAACTAACCGCAGTTAATTCAAGTTCTAAATAATGTCACAATGTAAACATCTCCTACTGACTTGGTATCTAGGTCATTACCTTCCAAAGCAAAACAAGCAAGCCTCCAAAAACAAACAAAAATCTTGGCTTCCAATGCACTTAAAAATCTGGGTGTCTGTCTGATGGAAGCAGAAAAGAAATTCCTTCGGAAGGGTCGTAGGTAACCCACAAAATGGCTAGGAGGACAGAAGAGGCATGGGGCCATGCAGCCAGGAAAAGCACTGACAGGTGTGTTGAGGACACAGCTGCTGCAGTGCCAGTGCCCCAGCACTGTTCTCTCTGCACTGCCGCCAGCACCACTGCCAACAGCTGCTCCCGCCGCAGGATAAATGGCAGAGGCATTCCTTTGGAGGAATAGGTGTTCACAACCTATCTGCAAGGGAGGCTGGGAAAGGAAAGACCTAGTATGTTTAACAGTAGGAGAGAGGCTTTTCCTTTTGCCAAGACTTATAACAGAAGGATTTCAGATGTTGAGTTGACCCAAAAAAAAAAAAAAAGGCAAATACCCACTGCCAGAGGATTCTGGCAGGGCTCCAGCAAGACCCCCAGATGCAGAGTTACAATAACCTCTTACCAGGATGCATTGCATTATTTATTTACTTGTGTTTCCTCCACTAAATATAAGCTCCTTGAAGGTGCCAGCTATGTCTCGATCACATGTGTGTCTTTCGTGCTTAGTACAGAGTCTGATAGTCTCAAAAGTTTTGTTGAGTAAGTAGAGAAATGAAGGAAGGAAGGAAGGAAGGAATAGGTAGATAGATATGACTAGCATTCTTACTTCACAATGGCCCTATTGGCCAAAGGTGGCCCAATGAGACCTGATTAAGTTTCCCAGTAAGTTTGCCTGGCATAGTTGTCCAGAGCAAAGGTTGAGCTTTGAAAATCCGAAGACATTTTGGAACACTTAATGGTGATAACTGTCTCTTCTGTGATGGGTCAGAAACTCTGGGACGTCAGCCCAGAAATTTAGACATGGAAGAATGAGAATCAGTAAGATAAGGGCCTCTTGAAGCAGGTAGCTACTGGAAAATATACAGATCTTCTTTCATTTCTGATAGAGCCTGCTTCTTCTTATCTCTTCCTAAATGATCCATAGCAATTTGTGTTAGAGTTGGCTCTTTGGTCAAAATTAATGATTGATTCCAAAAAAATGATTCATTACACATTCACACCAAAAGTTCTGATTAGCATGTGACTAACTGGTCCTCTTCCCTTCAAAAGAAAAACCAGGGCACATAAATTGAACTTTTGGGGGGTCAAGGCAAGCAAAATATATGACTTTGCAAACTCATCTCAGAAAGTTTGCTGAAAATTGTGATTAGATGTTTTCAAATATTTCATCATTCAAGATTAGACAGACTAAAAATAAGTATTCAAGGGTGGCTTAAGGGTCATCGTAAGGGACCTTGAAAAGGGAATCTGTTACTCAAAGGTTTGAAAGAGATGATACATAATTCATTTTTAAAAGTAATTTGCAAATCATATTAGGTTAAACCTGTAGAATTTTAGAAATAATGTAAAAGTGTTTTCAATTCGGGAAACTGTATTTACTTAGATATCTATCTGTGGCTGAAATGCACATAAAAATGCATGCTGAGTAGAGAATACAACTACCAGCACAGTCTATGCAACTTAAACAGTGAAAGTATTTAAACTCCCAAAGAGAGCCTTGGCAAAATATTTGTTAGTCTTTTAATTTTAAAGCACCCCCTACTGAACTACCCATTTAATTCTCATAGTTCTTTGTAGCTAAGAAGCAGTTCAATGCAAAAATCTCAAAAATAAACTAGAGAACAGTTTGTACTTTCAGTCCTATCCTATGCTTGCTTAATTTTATAGGGTAAATAATTGGTTTTTTCCCAAAACTGAATTTGCATGACTTGATCATTTTCTTCATGACCAAAAGGACACAGAAGCTTGGAGAAATATGTTACATGGGATTTATTGTCTGCTTGAAGAGTCTACTTCTGGTTTTGTCCAGCAGAAAGGTTTAGGTCAGTAACCTTAAAACTCTGACTCAGGCACGGACATAAGGATTCTCTCAATGATAAGAAAGGGGGAAAGGAAGATGTGGGCAGGGGTAAGAGAGGCAGCTGGTTATTTATCAGGATGGAGTGAAAGAGACAAGGACCTGGTACAAGTGTGACTTGCAGATGCTTTGTCTAGATCTCTACTTTCTTTCCCCATCTACTTTCCGTTTTCCTGTAATTGAATCCTAGCCTTGGAGGATTCTTCAACCAATACCCAAAGACATAAGAACAGAGGAAGTGAAGGCAATAAGGAGATTCAACTCTTCCACGGAGTTTTGCTGCAAAGGGAAACAGAAATGGGTATTTGCAATGAGGCATACGGAAGCCCAGGAAGGTTCTCTTTTTTAAAAAAGGAGAGCGAGGAGATCCTTGTGGTGATGTCTCTAAGTAGGCAAGAAGGAATGGGATCCAAAAACAAGTGGAGGTGTTGGCTTTAGGTAAGAACACGGACAATTCATCCATGGAAAAAGGAGGTAAGGCAGGATGGGAGCTCATGGATGCTCTCTTCTGATTATTTCTATTTTGAGAGGGAGATAGGAAGCAAGATCATCTGTAAGAGTGAGGATTGCTAAGGGGTTGCTGAAGGTTTGAGAAGAGATGATTAAGTACAAAATGATCAGGAGAGAGAGAGAGCGCACACACACAGATGGACCGGGCAACACAGCATTTCCAGGCATCATGTGAGGTTGGTGGTCCAGTTAGCATGGCTGTGTGTTTTTCTCCAGCAGGTCCAGCAGCACAGGTGTAGACCTTGAATAGGCCAGTCTGAGTTTAACCAGGGTTGAGGTTTTACTATTAAGGACGTTGGGATGGGGTGGGGAGAACATGGTAGCTGAGGGTGTAAGCAATGGAGTTATAATGATGGACTATGAAATCCAAGCTGGGTAATAAAGAAGAGGGTTGAGGGACATTGAAGAGTTATTAGGGCCAATGAATTGCAGGACCCAGAAGGGTTGAAGGATTGTTGGATATAGGTTAGTGAAGAATGTGAGCTGCAAAATGAAAGGTGGTGGTCAAACAGTGACCCTCGAAACTGAGACTCTGGAGGCTGTGCAAGTATTGGTAATGATAAAGTCTAGGGCATGTCTACAGGGCCTGGGGGGGAGGAAAAGCAAGGTCATGCAGAGAAAGGAGATCAGGCACTGAGAGGTCAGGATATTCAGAGGATGTCTATTTATATACAAAAGCACTATGAATTATTATAGGAATAGTATCAGAAACAGAAAC
Source organism: Balaenoptera physalus (assembly GCF_965194825.1). Taxonomy (NCBI): domain Eukaryota; kingdom Metazoa; phylum Chordata; class Mammalia; order Artiodactyla; family Balaenopteridae; genus Balaenoptera; species Balaenoptera physalus. The sequence goes on along the minus strand of NC_138883.1, from coordinate 173,797,390 downwards.
AAGGATCCATAAGCTAAATGCCTCAAGAAACGAGAGGAGAATCCCAGAATTCTATAAATGGCGAAAGCAAGGAGAGTTTAGTGATATGAACTCAGATGATGGCATGAGTGTGAAGACAATGAGGATGGGTCATTGTGGGGTCTGGAGGGAGAAGGATTGGAGAAGAGCAAGGGTGCCCTGTGCTGTAAGACAGGGAAGGGAGAAAACAACCACCTTCTGAGGGCCGCGGAGAAAGAGTGTCCTGCAGAGGAAGCAGATTTCATTTCTGGTGAGAGCGTAAAGGAGGTGCACAGAAATGAGGTTGAGGATGCAGAGCATTTGATGATGATAGACTGTGAATTCCAGAGGACACAGGGGGAGGGTTTTGAATGTTGGGGACGTATAGGGGTAGGGTCAGATTAGAGGTTGTACAGAACCATATTGAGGACAGGGGTTCAGATGACAAGGGAAGATGTGGGTACCTTGAGTCCCTTGTGGTGATTGAAGTAAACAGATGAGGAGCATAATGGAAATGGTCTTACCATGTGTTCCCTTGTAAATATTTCAGTGCTGCAGGAGTAGAAATGACCTCTGCAAGAGCACAGAGGACCCTGTGGTGTGTCTTACTCCTGCCAACGGCAGTCTAATGGCCTTCGGTCCACCTCATGCACTCACTGGATATCATCCAGTTGCACTAAATTTATGGCGTCATACCAGTTACCTCTGGAGAAATGGCAAGCATCCTGAATGTCTACCTATAACAGATATAGTTTTGAAAGCAACAACCTGAGTGAAGTTCCTGGAGAAGTGCCAAGTACTATGCTAAGCTTTGTTTCATTTAATCATTATCATAGCCTTATGAAATAGTATTAATATGTTCATTTTATATAGCTAAGGAGGCTGAGGCTTATAATTCTATTTAGATAATTTACTCAAGATAACAGAGCTGTTCAGTAGTAGAGCCAGGATAAGGACTAGATGGGTGGAACTTAGTAGACACTAAGTTTATTACTTCAGAAGCAGGTTTTGTCAGCTAGCATAGGCTGGGTTCTACAGCGGTAACACGCAGCCCCCAAATTGCAGTGCCTTAAAATCACAAAGATTTCTTCTCATGTCCATCTTGGATCAGCTGTGGGTCTGTGCTGTGCTGCCTCCATTCCAGACTGCTCCTGGCTAACGGAGCAGTCACTTTGTGGAATATTGCCAGAGTAGACAGAAAGAAGAAAGTATAGCAAATACCACACTGGGTCAGAGAGCTTCTTCCTAAAAGTGACATCACTGCTTCTGTTCCTATATGATTGGCTAAAGTAAGTCACATGACCAATCCTAACTCTAAGGGGTCAGGGAAGTGCAATCTTACCAAGCTTAGAAGATATGTAACATGTGGTAATTAGCTTACTTTTAATCATCTTACTTAGCCTGAAGACTTCTCAGAGATCCATGGATTCTCATTTCTGGCTCAACGCTATTTTGTTCTTAGAAGATGCATTCCATTTAGCTTGGAACTGGAACACTTCTATGGTCAGAACCTGCTGATCATAATATGATTTTAAAATAGTGAATATATTTCTAAATCCTTATTTAAATGGTTGCATAATATTCCATTGTATCACTCTTCCATTAATCATTGAACAATTCCCTACCATTAGACTTGTCATTTGGTATCAAGCTTTCACTATTTCAACACAGAGCTATTATAAATATTTTCTATCAGGGGCAGTTCATATTGTTGTTGCTGTCTTTTTATTGGTTTGACTATTTGATGTTTAGTTACTAAGAGGCTTTTCCTGTCATAAGTGCTGCAAATAGTTATCATGATTTTCTCTTTCTCTTTTAAGTGTAATTATGGTATTTTTGGACAGGAAGGGTTTCAAGGACTTTGTTGGATCAACCACATATGAGTAGATGAGCACTCCATTTCCATCCTATGCATCATCTCGATAGTCAGAGCAAATGAAATCTGATTATGAGCTTTGGGGTCCTAACACCCATAGCTGTCTTTCTCTTCTAGCATTTTTGTTTGCTTGCTTTTCTTTTAATTGACTCCTTGGATGCTCTGATCTGTATCTCTATAAACAGTAAAGAATAATAAATGGAACACATGAGGACAGAAACCAAGAGTTAGTATTACTAAAGGAAAAAAGAGAACACTAGATTAGAAAGACAGATAGGAAGAATAGATATCCCTAAACGATGCCAGATGCAGTAAGATACAGATCATATTACATTTCTCCAGGTCATTTCTCTAGGTTTTTTTTTTTTTTTTCTCATTCCTTAGCCTCTAGCATTCAAGTGTACCTGTTTTTCAGCTTCAAAATGAAACTTCAAATGCTCATATTTACTGACATTAGATGACATTCAAGTACAAGTCTAACATTTCATTCCTTGGTGAAAAAGCAACTTCGTCATCCTCTAGTAATGCAAAAAAGTTTTAAACAAAGACTTCTTTTACTATCAATATGTCCATCAAACATTGAGACATTATGGGATTTAAAGAGAACTGGGGTTTTTAACTTTTTGTTTGATGTATTCTTATGCCACTTGTAATCTTTACAAGTGTTTGCATTTATTTTTACAAGAAAAATTAGTATGTGGTTAAGGTATATAAATGAACTTACGAATTAATTTTTAATTGAAAGCTTAATATGCTTAAGTATTTTGTGTGATGCTAAGAAATTTCTAAAGATAAATACAAATGGCTTTAAAGTATGATGGTGGTTTGGAGCAAAGTGGAGAAGATATCTCTATGTTACTCTAAATGAATATAGTTAAAGGAGTTTCAAGGTTAAATGAAATCTTGATTTGACCATAATTCATATGACTTCTTTGAAATGCATTACTTGGTCTTACCTTGTTCATGATTTTTCCTGGAGAAAACAAAACACTGAATTGACCCAGAGTATCTATTTAATAATTGCATTGTAGAATATACTTTAAAAGTAAATTTAATTTAAAAGAAGAACAAATTTTGCAGATGACTTAAGGAATAAGATATAGTTATCTATTTACAAATCACTGACACCAAATTTTACTTAGTATATATATTATCACCAAAGGAGTTTGTTAGAAATTATATTCTGATTTTTAAAAATACCTGTATTGGAAAAGTGAAAATGAATTATGTTTTCATCACAAGAGATAGGAAAGAAATATTCCATAGATGTCTTGAATGTTGTTCAACAGAAAACTTTCTGCATCATCCTATGACTAAGAAAGATCTATAGAAAAACAGGAATTGGGATAAAATCAGTCATCTCCTGAGAACTATTTCATTACTAGATTCAACTTCTCCTAACCTTATGGTGATTATGATACAGTTTTATGAGGAGGTATAAAAGTATAGCGGCTCCCTGAGGTGTGAGGTGACGGAGCCATTAGAAACTTGACTACTAAAACTACTCTATTTTAAAATAGTAGCACAAAATTATGGCAAAGGTTTCCAAAGGATAAAAATCACAAATATTTTTAGGACCCTTATTGATGGACATTTTTTTCAGCATTTTGAGATTTTTCAAAATGGGTAGTATATTTTTCTCTAGGTGAAAGCTGTAACTTGAAGTTTAAATGACTGTAGTCTCAGGTCTGAACTGAGTTACAGGAGTATTAGGTTAAGGCATCTGGAGGAACCATTTCCCTAAGGAAAATGTAGTGTACCTTTTCTTTTAAAAGAGACCCACTTATTACATAGCTTAACGTGACTTATCCTACTGAGGCCCCTCGAATCAGAACGGGCCGTGTATGACAGCAATACAACAATACCTCAAAGACGCAGACATCATTTTTCTAGTAACTTCAATTATCTAGAAAATGACAAATATCAGGAAGTAATAAAGGTGTTTGAATAGCCAAGACACATAACATATAGACCAAATTTTATCAGCTATCTGCTCACTGAAGAAATCTTTAGGCCTTTACTCTCTGCACCTAGCCCTAACTTTAGGCATAATTTTAACTGCTTTGTATATTTGCTTTCCCTGTCTATAGCAAATCAGAAGCAATAAATTAAAAGTTGGAAACATTGAAGGCAACAAATTGACAGCAGGAATAACTGATACCGTACAGCCTGAGCGTAGGGATGAGACAAAAAAAATTAGAGCATAGATTCAAAAACCACCACTACCATTCAATACTCTGTAATGGCCTATACGGGAAAAGAATTTTTAAAAGAGTGGATACGTGTATGTGTACAACTGATTCACTTTGCTGTACACCTGAAACTAACACAACATTGTACCTCAATATAAATTTTAAAAAAAGAACCATCACTACTACCACCACCATCACCAACGACAACGATAATAGTAATGGCACTCCGTTGCCATTCAGTATGTCATAAATGGCCCTTTTGTCTACCGTGGTGTAGGTGAGAGAAAGGCAGAGTCTGAGGTGTGTGAAGTATTCCTATATGAGAGATGTAGCGTCCTCTATGGAGAAAGTATGTCTCCATGAACTCTCACCAGGAAACATTACCAAAGGTTTGAACTCATCTGTGATCAACAAGGAATTTTCTACTAGCTCCCCAGGAATCTTGACATTGGGAAAAGGGGTGATGTCCTTAGGAGATATACGCACCCAGTCACTGGAACTCCCACATTAAAATTAATAAATTGACTTTCTGATGTACATGTGTCTTATTTAATGGAAGTCCACTGTGTATCAAGTCATCTTTGATTTCACTAATGAAATCCAGTGTAAAGACCTTCAAGTCTGGGCTTCCCTGGTGGGGCAGTGGTTAGGAGTCTGCCTGCCAATGCAGGGACATGGGTTCGAGCCCTGCTCCAGGAAGATCCCACACGCCACGGAGCAACTAAGCCTGTGCGCCACAACTACTGAAGCCCACGCGCCACAACTACTGAAGCACACGCACCTAGAGCCCGCGTTCCACTACAAGAGAAGCCACCGCAGTGAGAAGCCCACGTGCCGCAATGAAGAGTAGCCCCCTCTCACCGCAACTAGAGAAGACCTGCACGTAGCACTGAAGACCCAACGCAGCCAAAAATAAATAAAATAAAAAATAATAATAAATTTAAGACCTGCAAGTCTAAAGAAATGAGCCTTAGTTTCTAGTAAAATTTTGAAGCCCTGCCACCAGCTGAGGTCTCTGGGCACCAACCTCCTCCTGTATCCCCCAATATAATAATTTATCTTCAAGCAAAGTTTTAGCAGGAAGATCCTGATTTAAAAGATTTTTCTATATCTTCTTGAGGAAGTATTTATTTTCTTAAGGAAATCCTAAGAGTAGCTTCCCATTTGCATGAAGCAAAAACATTCTTTAGTAAGTCACAGGCTGTGACATTCTTAAAAATGACCCAATTACCGCTCTTTAGGATCTTTAAACATTCACCATTAAAGAATTTCTGGTCACACATACAGACATGTTTTCTAATTACGGAGAAAACTTTTAAAAGCTTCTAGAAGCAAAAATAAGACTTTTGATACACAGAAGAGACAAAGTTTTTTAGGATTTATAAATACTTTTGTGATTTTAAAGCAGCTTTCAAGGAGGTAAAATTCTGAGGTAGCATTGCAGGCACTCTGTCCAGAATAAAACTGTGAGCCTGAAACATTTATCTGTAAACAGAAACCATGAGAGATGGAGTTTCTAGCGGTCTCCTAGCATCGTAAATATTAACTACTGTCTTTCTGTGATTTTTCATTGGTGCAGTTCTGGGCACTGTGCAAAGCTGTATTAAAGAGTCATGGCTTAGATGCAGAGAACACACTGGTGATTGCCAGAGGCAGGGAGATGGGGGGACTGGGAGAAATGGGTGAAGAGGGTCAAAAGGTACAAACTTCCAGTTATAAAATATTTAAATAAGTCATGAGGATGTAATGTACAACATGGTGACTATAGTTAATAATTCTGTACTGCATGTTTGAAAGTTGGTAAGAGAGTAGATCTTAAAAGTTCTCATCACAAGAAAGAAAAGAATTTTTCTGTTAACTATGTAAGGTGATAATATTAACTAGACTCATTGTGCTAATCATTTCCTAAGGCATACAAATATTGAATCATTATGTTTTATACCTGAAACTAATATAATGTTATATGTCAGTTAAATCTCAGCTTTAAAATTTTTTTAATTCTTTAAAAATAAAATATAAAATTGTCATGGTTGTTCCTTATCACCTCAGTCAGACTTTACAAGTACAATCATATTTTAAAAGCACACCTAGACAGAGGCTAAGAGTGAATTTGCTTCTCTTGTTTTTCTCTGAGTGTACTTATGAGAGCTGCATTTTTTAGACAGGGTCAGGGCAGTGGAAAGTGGTTTTCTCTTTTCCAATCCATCAGACAAGACTTCATATTGATGTTAAGAGGAAGAAAAGGGGAGGAACTGTTGAGTCAATTGCTTGATGTTTCTTCTTTATATTTGAGTCTGTAAACCATTTAACAAAGATGTTTGCACAGAGCTGCCCATGAAAAATGGCAAAGAGCTGGTGTCATTCAACAAATGCAGGTGTATATAATCACACCCACAACGCGAGAAAACATGCCTACCTAGACAACCTCATAAGATGTGGTCCCTGTACTCAAAGTGAAATAAAAACTAATGAGAAAGAAATTCAAGTACTGCCCCTTCCAACAAACCCTCCCCCCAGATATGTTTCCACTTATCTGAAGACATGTTTAGAAGATGATCTCATGCACGATCATCTAAAAGCATCTTGTAGACAAAAGTGCTAAACTGCAGATCTAGAAGCTAAAAACCAATGGCAACCCTGCAGAGAGCATGGCAAAAAGGACGGAAGCCCAATGGCAGTGTCCCTTTGAGTTCTTATTAGTTCTGCTTCTTTGTCAAGCCTCTGTTAGCAGAAGAAAGTACAATATGCTTTGTTTAGACCATTTTCAGTGATTAGCAAAGCATTACTTGAATCTGGGCTCTGCCCTTCACAGCTGGACACTTAACTTCCCTATGTATCAGTTTCCTCATATTTAAGTGGGTATAATAATGCCTACCTTCCGAGACTGCAGTCAATACTATAGGTGATGTACGTAATACACTAAGCATAGTGCCTGCCATAGTAGATTCTCAGTAAATGGAAACTGTCACTCATAGCATTTTATGAAGACTTCATCTCCTGCCTATTTTTGCTCTCTAAACATCATATCCTGACTTAACAAACATGTAAAAAGTTGCCAACTTTCCTTTTTTCATTGTTTATCTACTTATAAAATGAGGCTAGTAGACCAGAGAGCATATTTAAATCAGAGATAAAAATTACATTTGTAAACTGTTTTTAACCACTTGAGAGAAAGACATTCCAAATTGCACCCTTGGTATTTTAGTAGAAATAAAATGCTGCCTTGGCAGTAAAGTTTCTCCTCCTTTATATAATATAAAGCATTCTTCCGTAAGGCTTAGTGCATCGACAAAGTCTTCCTTGATTACCAGGAAATTGTTAAAATAACCCAATCTGTGGCAGAGAAATAAACCATGAGAGAAATAAACCATGACACTATCCATTCATGGCTTTATGTATAGGTGGAGCCCCCCAAAACAAACCTGTGAGAAAGTTTAGAAATCCAAGAGCAAAAGAAATAAACAGCTCAGAATAGATTTTCTTGGTGTTTTCTTCCTCACTTGCTTCACTTTTTCTCATACAAGGACTCAATGATTAGAAAAATTTAATCAGAAATGTCTATTATTTTGGCAACTGTGTGTTGCCAGATTGGATATCTGTATAAATATTCTTATGTGAATAAATAGTAAAAACTGATGGTTATAATAATGAGAAGAAACTCAGTAACAAAATTATTTTATAGTCAGGATTCTCATGATGTCAAATAAATTATCTTCTATTTTTATGATTTTTAAAAGTAGCTGAACCCTTCAAAATACAACCAGTCATTTAGTTTCATAAAAACTATTTTAAACACATTCAGGACTCTTTCTAAAAATTATGTTTAAAATATGAAGAAATAAAATTGATATATTAAAAGATAGGGGGACTTGAAGATCAGAAGACAAAGTCTGTGTTTCATACCATTTAAATGAAATTTAGAGACAACTAAAGGGAATTTTCCACCTTATCTAGCCTAAATAAGAGGACAAAAGGGTGGATAGTCCAGACTACAAACAGTGACCTGTAAGATTAAAAAGAAGTCTCTTTGTTGCAATTTTATCATCACTTGTAAGTGATAAAGTGCCAAAAGACAGGCTTGTGGCAGTAGCAATACGTTTTCTTCGAGGCAGTAAAATCATCAACAAGGTGTCTGTATATATGTAGCCCTGCTTGAATATGGAAGCAATTTTCCAGAGCCCTGTAACTTAATTCTATTGTTTTCATCAAGAACGAATATTCTAGATCACAGTTTTCAGTGACTGATTGTAACGGACACAGCTTGAAAAATGGATGAGGAAGCTCCCCAAATGATTACTGGACAAGAGTCCAATACCATCAGCAGCAATATTTGCATTTATCTAAAAAGAGATTAAATGCTAACGGCACTGCTGTACATTTGCATAGCATCGTTGCACGCCTTTTCTATTAAATTAAAGTAGGGAAAGGGCAAGATTAGAGTAGAACAAGAAAGAAGAAAATCTAAATAAAACAGACCTTAGTAAAAATCTAAGAGGATGTTGCACAGTAATATGAAAATTATATATACATTAGACTAAAACACTGAATTTTTGAAAATATTCCATTTGTGGAAATAAAACAACTTCACTAAGAAAATATAAGTGCTATTTCATCATATCACTTTCAACAAGTTCATTTTAGGCTAAGTTTTTAAGTCTAAGGCAAATCCAAAGTTGGAAAATATTAACATATCACCTTTAAATATTTAATTCAGTTATGACCAAAGGCAATTTTAATTATTTAGTTTCTCAACAGCTTTTATGGGTAATTTTATGGTCAACAGTTTTGTGAGAATGTTGCTTAGAAAAGAGTAATAACTTTTATGTGTGAAGAAATAAGCAGATTGTCATGGGTCAAAACTTAGTTGCTCTGTCTGCTCTTTTGTACCACTTAGTATGATTAAGTTCATGCTTTGGAGGTTTTCTTATCCTTGGAAGGGTTTTTTGTTTTTGTTGGTAGTGCCACAGAGGGACATCCATAAATGATGATCTCAAATCAGGGCTTGATGATACTCATTTTACAGCATGCATAAGTGTGTGTACTTAAGAAATTGGCAGGGGTACTTGAATGTTTGTTTTAGAGACACACAGGGGATAGCAAATGACAGGGAAGTTTAAAAGATTGCAGTACGCAGGGGGAAAGGAATAGCAGAATATTGATGGCCTGACAAGTTAAACTCAAATACTTTGGAAGATAACTAGGGAGAAAATAGTAGCATAGAATTCTCAGAACAGAATATGCTTCAATTAATTGAGTTTCCAGAACTCAAAATAAGAGTTTCTAGAAGTCTGAAATAAGAAAGACCTTATTTCAGACCTTAACTTTGAAGATGTTTCTAACATAGGATGGTTTGTTTCATTAATTAGCATAGTAAGTAGTATTGTTCCATTTTTCATTTGCTCTATGATGATTTAAGGTCCTGAGAAGCTCATTCTACACCTCAAATATCACTGTAAAAGTTCTATAGATGTAGAGGAAAAAAAGGTGTAGAAGATTGGATTTAATGTGGGTAGACTTAGAACATTCCTAAAGAGTCAATAATGTCATAAACCCCTAATATCATCTTGCTTTTTGGAGATTTGCTTTCTGATTTTTAAAAACAGTATCGTGGAAAGATTCTCATTCATGGGGTTTTCCTATCTTTGAAAGTTTCATTTTTCTTTAAAACCATGCTAGGGAGAAACAAGCAACTTGATTTTGCCAAACACTCACTACACCAACAACACATTTGAAAAGTCTTGCTTCTATAAGTAACAGACCATAACGGTCAAGTTAAAACAATAGTCATATTTTTTAAGACACTATCTGAAAAAAAAATCATGGGAGCTCTATTCCTAAAAATCCTCTAAGCAATTAGGCAGTAGCCTGGCTGGAATGGTTTAGTAACAAGTGGTTCCAGAAAGAAAAGGGTAGAGCAGAGGAACCTTCAAGTACTCTCTTACATCCAGCTCTGTGAGTCTACCCTCCATAAAACAGAATTTAAATGCCTTTTTTATTTGGGAAAAAAATATTTCTAAATTCTCTGTTATTCTGCCTATCCTTGTACCGATTCTTCAGAACCACTCTAACTCTGACTTTTTCATGACCCATTTTTGGTAAGAGTGATTCCTCTACATTAAAATATAGTGTAAAAGTTAAAAAGAAACCTGTAAGTCATCTCATCTGTACTCTTCATCTTATAGCAAAAGGAACTGAGACAGGCAAAAATCAGATGATTCTTTCAAGACCACACAATAATTCCCTGCATAGCCAGAACCAGAACCCCAGTTTTTCTCTGCTTAGTATATGAGTCTTTCACGTTTAACAAGGAAAGTGGTTCTGAGTCTATGACCAAATCACATATAATAGTGTAGGCAAAATCTACAAAAGTGTCCCTGCATTACATGACATATGCTTCTTTAAATTATGGCTGTCTTACTGCTCTAGCCATGAACCCCCCACCTCATGAATGAGGTCAAGTAGCCCAGATTCCAATATATCAATAAAGGATTTGTCTTTCTGAAACGGTAACGTACACCACACTCTAGAGGGTGAGCGTGTCCCTGGAAGGAAATGAATATTATTTCTGGTGCAGAAAATGAGTTAAACCTTTAGACTGGGGGTAAGGAAGGGTTTATTCCTCTCTGGATTAAATATTCTAACATAAAACTTTTCATTCATTAAAAGCCAAATATTTTAATTGATTTTGGTTTGATATAATATATTAGTCCTAGGAGTTTGAGAAATAGTATACTTGAGAAGATGAGGAGGACTTCCCCAGTGGTCCAGTGGTTAAGACTCTGCCTTCCAATGCAGGGGGCACGGGTTTGATCCCTGGTCGGGGGAGTAAGCTCCCACATGCTGCACGGTGTGGCCAAAAATTTAAAAAAAAAAAAAAAAAAAAGATGAGCTGGGTCAGTCGTAAAATCATCCCAACAAATACATGTGATTTTTTTCATTTACCATTTGGTAGAAAGGATGATTTTCAAAATATCAGATGTGGCGTGTACAAGCAAACTTTGCAGGAGTCCACAACCTGAGATGAAATATTTCATTTAGTGTTATTAATAAACTGGGATTGTGAGGAGGGGAAGACTGTCTGTATAACATGCCCTAGGTTTCTATTTAAATGCCTGAGGAGCCACTTGATAAACACCCACTGCTAATCTCTTTATAAGAAAGATGTTTTCAGAGCTACACTATCTCTATTCAAAAGATCAGATTAACCCAATGAAATGGAGCCTTTAACTAAAATAACTCTGGGGGAGAAGCACTTCTGGAATGCCAGGCTGGGGACCTCAGAATATTCACCCCTTCAAAAAACCAATGTGAACACCTGCAAACATCAAAGTCAACTTTTTCAGGATTCTTAAAATTAACCAAAGCCTTACAATGATCTGAGGAGCATTCATTCAAGAAAAACAACTGAGGCTCGGTAAGAACAGTGAGCTTTGTGGCATTGTAGCTCCATTTTCCCAGATCCCTCTCCCTAGTTCCAAAATCACCTTACAGACTGGCAGCTGTGGAACTAGGCTCCCTGAGAATAAATCCAAGCAGCCCGGCAGCCCCTGAAGGAGCTCCCACAGAAGCCTCATTGCCACATAGCTGTCACGATTTTACCTGTCTGGAAGCTCCCAGGAAAGGGGACAGCAGTTCACAGGGCTTGTCTCTATTTGACCTGAATCAGAGGTCGCTTAGTGAGGGAGTCCTATCTTCAAATGTTAGTCCAAAACAAAAGAATTAATTGTTTAATACCACCTGAGGTGATGATACCAGTGGGGGCAGCAAGAGGCTGGCCAAAAACCTTAAAAGGAAGGTCTAGGTAATAAGATGTCCATAGGGGCCAAGTCTCAACATAATCCTTAGGATCTATAAAGGGCTATGAACACGTGCAGGAAGCACATGAGAAGGCCTACTCTCCCAGCTCTTTTGTTTTTTTTTAATTGAAGTATAGTTAATTTACAATGTTGTGTTAGTTTCAAGTGTACAACAAGGTGATTCAGTTATACGTACACATGTATCTTTTTCAGATTCTTTTCCTTTTATAGGTTATTACAAGAATTGAATATAGTTCCCTGTGCTCTACAGTAGGTCCTTATTGTTTACCTATTTTATATATAGTAATGTGTATATGTTAATCCCAAACTCCTAATTTGTCTCTCCTCCCACCCTGCTATCCCCTTTGGTAACCAAAAGTTTGTTTTCTATGTCTGTGAGTCTATTTCTGTTTTGTAAATAAGTTCATTCGTATCATGTTTTTTAGATTCCACATATAAGTGATATCATATGATATTTGTCTTTCTCTGTCTGACTGACTTCACTTTGTATGATTATCTCTAGGTCTATCCCTGTTGCTGCAAATGGCATTATTTCGTACTTTTTTATGGCTGAGTAATATTCCATTGTATATATACACCACATCTTCTTTATCCATTCATCTGTCAATGGACATTTAGATGGCTTCCATATCTTGGCTATTGTAAATAGTGCTTCTGTAAACATTGGGGTGCATGTATCTTTTCAAATTAGAGTTTTCTCCAGATATATGCCCAGGAGTGGGATTGCAGGATCATATGGTAGCTCTGTTTTTTAGTTTTTTAAGGAACCTCCATCCTGTTCTCCATAGTGGTTGCACCAATTTACATTCCCACCAACAGTGTAGGAGGGTTCCTTTTTCTCCACACCCCCTCCAGCATTTATTATTTGTAGACTTTTTAATGATGGCCATTCTGACTGGTATGAGGTGATACCTCATTGTAGTTTTGATTTGCATTTCTCTAATAATTAGCGATATTGAGCATATTTTATGTGCCTGTTGGCCATCTGTATGTCTTCTTTGGAGAAATGTCTATTTAGGTCTTCTGCCCATTTTTTGCTTGGGTTGGTTTTTTTTTTTTTTTTTTTTGATATTAAGCTATATGAGCTGTCTAATCTCTCAGCTCTTGCTGACCTTAAGGCTTTGCGCAAACATCAGGTGACCACTAAGGTAGAATTATAAAGTGCCTGAGTATTCAAGGCATGCATGAAAAAAGCACAGAACTCCTCAGCAAAGGGGGGTTAACTTACTGGTTCAAGAAATTTAAGGAAATCTCCATCTAGTTATTACCTGACCACTAAGCTAACTAAGAGAGACTACAATGTCTGCACACTTTTCAGAATTAGTCCAGGAAAGTCACTAAACAAACAAACAATAACAACCATCACAATCTCTAGAGATGGAGGTGAATCTGATTTTCAGATATCCACATTATGTCCAGAATTCACCAAAACTTATGAGACATGCAAAGAAGCAGGAAAGTACAGAAGCATACAGGAGAATTAAAAAAAAAAAAGTAGTCAGTAGAAACTGTCCATGAAGAAATTGATATAGTGGGCTTATTAGAAAAAGACATTATATCAGCGGGAATAAATAGTATCAAAGAACTAAAAGAAACAATACCTAAATAATTTAACTATAAGGACAGTGTCTCACCAAATAGGGAATATCAATAAAGCAATAGAATTTATTAAAAATAAAAAACAACAACCAGTTAGAAATTTTGGAATTGAAAGGTATAATCACCGAAATGAAAAATTTACTAGAGGGCTCACCAGTAGATTTGAGCCAAAAGAAGAAAATATCAGCAGACTTGAAGATAAGCCAGTTGAAATTATCCAGTATAAGGAACAGAAACAAACAAACAAAAAAAATGGAAAGTAAACACAGCCTCAGAGACCTGTGGGATACTATCAAGTGTACCAACATACCCATAAAAAGAGTCCCAGAAGGAGAGGAGAGAGAGAAATGAGCAATGAAATAAAATTAGAAATCAATAACATTGAAAAATTCACAAATATGTGGAAGTTAAACAATATACTCCTTAATAACTAATGTATCAAAAAAGAAATCACGATTAAATTTAGAAAATACTTTCAAATTAATTAAAATTAAGATATAAACTGCTGAAACTTATAAATGTAGCTAAAACCATGCTTAGAAAGAAATTGATAGCTATAAATGTCTATATTTTAAAATTAACATCTAAAATAATAATCTAATCTTACTCTTTTAAAAACTAGAAAAATAAGAGCAAGCTGAATCCAAAGCAAGTAGAATAAATGAAATTATAAAGATTAGATCAGAAATAAATAAAAGAAAAGAAAAACAATGGAGAAAATTAAGGAAACCAAAAGTTGGTTCTTTTAGCTGACCTTACAAAAACACAAAAGATTATAAACTAAAAACAACTTTATATCAATAAATTAGATAATCTAGATGAAATGGGAAAATTCCTAGGAAGAAACTATTAAAACTTACTCAAGAAGAAATAGAAAATTTGTATAGACCTATCAAAAGTAAAGGGATTGAATTATTAATTTAAAAATTCCCGCAAAAAAAGCTCAGACCCAGGTGGCTTACTGATGAATCCTACAAAATGCATAAAAAAATTAATACTTATTTTCATAAACTCTTCAAAAAACACAAGAATAGAGAACAATTCCCAACTAATTCTCTAATGGCAATATTATCGTGACACTGAACCCAGACAAAAACAGCACAGGAAAACTACAAACCAATATCCCTTATGAATGAAAAACTCCTCAACAGAATCTAGCATGACATAACAAGAATTATACACCATGACCAACTGGAGTTTATTCCAGAAATGTAAGGTTGGTTTAATGTCCAAAATTCAATTAACGTACTACACCACCAATAGAAAAAAGTACAAAAAATGATCATCTCAAAAGAGGCATAAATAGAAAAATGCAATCATTTCATGGAAACAAGGATATCTGCTCTCGCCACATCTATTCAACATTGTGATGCAGGTTCTATCTGGGGAAATTAGGCAAGAAAAAGAAATAAAGATACCCAGATTGGAAATGAAGAAGTAAAATTATCTCTAGTCATAGTTGACATGATTTTACATATAGAAAATCCAAACGAATCCACAAAGCTATTAGAACTAATAAGTGAGTTTAGCAAGTTTGCAGGAAACAAGGTCAATCCAATATACTAGCAACAAACAATCTGAAAATAAAGGAAACCATTCTGTTTACAGTAGTATGCAAAGGAATAAAATACTTGTGAATAAATTTAACAAAAGAAGTGCAAGACTTGCATACTAAACACTACAAAACTTTGAAAAATTAAAGATTTAAATAAGTAGAAAGAAATCCTATGTTCATGGATAAGAAGACAATATTATTACAATGGCACTACTCTCCAAACTGGTCTACAGATTCAGTGAATTTCCTATCAAAATCCTAGATGCCTCTTTTTAAAAAATTGACAGGGTGATCCCAGAATCCATTTGAAAATGCAAGAGATCTAGGAGTCAAAATGTCCTTAAAAAAAACAAAGTTGAAGAAATTACATTTTCTGCTTTCAAAACTTACTATAAATCTACTGTAATTAAGACAATATGGTACTGGCTTGAGGATACACGTATATCCCAGTGGAATAGAATTGGAGTTTGGATGTAAACCCTTACATTAGTCGTCAATTGATTTTCAAAAAAATTAATGGGAAAAGAACAGCCTTTTCAACAAATGGTGTTGGGGCAACTAAACATTTACTTACAAAAGAATGAAGTTGGATCTTAATTTATATCATACCCAAAAATTAACTCAAAATCGATAAACCTAAATGTAAATCTTCATGGCCTTGGCTTAAGCAATAATTTCTTAGGTATGACATCGAAAGCATAAGGGAAAAAAATATATATATATATATGTATATAAATTAGACTGCATCAAAATTTAAAACTTTTGTGCTTCAAAACACAGTATCAAGAAACTGAAAAGACGACCCACAGAAAGAGAGAAAATATTTGTAAATTCTATATCTGATAAAGAATTTTTTTTCTTACTTTATATATGGATGTTCTTGCTTTTGACCACCTTCACCCATTTTACCCATCCCCCCACCTACCACCTCTGGGAACCACCAATCAGTTCTCTGTATCTAGGAGCTCAGTTTTGTTTTGTTTGTTATTGTTTTTAGATTCCACATATAAGTTAGATGAAATGGTATTTACCTTTCTCTCTCTGACTTATTTCACTTAGCATAACGCCCTCAGGGTCCATCCATGTTGTTGCAAACGGCAAGATTTCCTTCTTTTTTATGGCTGAATATTCCATTGTATGTATATAACACAGTTTCTTTATCCATTCATCCATCATTGGACACCTAGGTTGTTTTCATTTCTTGGCTACTGTAAATAATGCTGCAGTAAACATGGGGGTGTATATATGTTTTGAGTTAGTGTTTTTGTTTTCTTTGGGTAAATACACAGAGATGGAATTGTTGGATCATATGGTCGTTTTATTGTTAATTTGTTGAGGAACCTCTATCTTATTTTCCGTAGTGGCTGCACCAGTTTACATTCCCACCAACTGTGCATGAGGGTTCCCTTTCCTCCACACCCTCACCAGCACTTGTCATTTCTTATCTTTTTGATAATAGGCATTCTAACAGGTATGAGGTAATATATTATTGTGATTTTTTTTAAAAAATTTTATTGGAGTATAGCTGATTTACAATGTTGTGTTAGTTTCAGGAGTACAGCAAAGTGATTCAGTTATACATATACATCTATCCACTCTTTTCTTTTTTTCTTAGATTCTTTTCCCATATAGGCCATTACAGAGTATTGTGTAGAGTTCCCTGTGCTCTACAGCAGGTTCTTATTATCTATTTTATATACAGTAGTGTGTATATGTAAGTCCCAATCTCCCAATTTATCCCTCCCCTGCCTTATCCCCCTGGTAACCATAAGTTTGTTTTCTACATCTGTGACTCTACTCCTATTTTGTAAATAAGTTCATTTGTACCGTTTTTTTAGATTCTACATATAAGTGATATCATATGATATTTGTCTTTCTCTGTCTGACTTCACTCAGTATGATAATCTCTAGGTCCATCCCTGTTGCTGCAAATGGCATTATTTTGTTCTTTTTTATGGCTGAGTAATATTCCATTGTATATATGTACCACATCTTCTTTATCCAGTCCTCTGCTGATGGACATTTAGATGGCTTCCATATCTTGGCTATTGTAAATAGTGCTTCTGTAAACATTGGGGTCCATGTATCTTTTCAAATTAGAGTTTTCTCCAGATATGTGCCCAGGAGTGGGATTGCTGGGTCATGTGGTAGTTCTATTTTAAGTTTTTTGAGGAACCTCAATACTGTTCTCCATAGTGGCTGTATCAATTTACATTCCCACCAACAGTGCAAGAGGGTTCCCTTTTCTCCACAGCCTCTCTTGCATTCATTGTTTGTAGATTTTTTGATGATGGCCATTCTGACCAGTGTGAGGTGATACCTCACTGTAGTTTTGATTTGCATTTCTCTAATAATTAGTGATGTTGAACATCTTTTCATGGGCTTTTTGGCCATTTGTATGTCTTCTTTGGAGAAATGTCTATTTAGAACTTCTACCCATTTTTTGATTGGATTATATCATTGTGATTTTTATGTGCATTTCTCTGATGATTAATGAAGCTGAGCACATTTTCATGTTCCTGTTGGCCACTCATATGTCTTCTATGGAAAAAATGTCTCTTTACTTCCAATTTTATGATTAGATTGTTTGGCCTTTTTTCTATTGAGTTATATGAGTTCTTTATATATTTTGGATATTTACCCCTTATCAGATATATAATTTGCAAATATTTTCTCTCATTTGATAGGTTACCTTTTCATTTTGTTGATGATTTCCTTTGTTGTGTAGAAGCTTTTAATTTGATGTACTCCCACTTGTTGATTTTTGCTTTTGTTGCCTTTGCTTTTGATGTAAAATCCAAAAAATCATCACCAAGACCAATGTGAAAAAACTTATTACCTTTATTTTCTTCTAGAAGCTTCATGGTTTCAGGTCTATGTTCAAGTCTTTAATCCGTTTTGAGTTAATTTTTTCATATAGTGTGAGATAGTAGTCCAGTTTCATTATTTTGGATGTGCTGTTCAGTTTTCCCAACAACATTTATTGAAGAGGCTGTCTTTTCCCCATTGTATATTCTTGGCTCCTTTGTCATAAATTAATTGACCATATATGCATAGATTTATTTCTGGGCTCTCTATTTTGTTCCATTGATCTCTGTGTCTGCTTTTATGCCAATACCACATTGTTTTGATTACTATATAGATTTAAAATACAGTTTGAAATCAGAAAATGTGATGCCTTCATCTTTGTTCTTCTTTCTCAAGATTGCTTTGGCTATTCAGAGTCTTTTGTGACTCCATACAAATTTTAGGTTGTTTGCTCTATTTCTGTGAAAAATGCCATTGGAATTTTGATAGGGATTGCACTGAATCTTTAGGTTGCTTTGGGTAGTGTGGCCATTTTAACAATATTTATTCTTCCAATCCATGAGCACATAAAATCTTTCCATTTGTTTATGTCATCTTCCATTTCTTTCATCAGTGTCTTATAGTTTTCAGTGTACAATTCTTTCACCTCCTTGGCTAAATTTATTCCTAGATAGTCTATTCTTTTTGATGCAACTGATAAGGTATTGATATTCATAATATGTAAAGAAATGTTAAAACTCAATAATGAAGAGGTGGATAGCCCACTTTAAAAAATGGCAAAGGGGGCTTCCCTGGTGGCGCAGTGGTTGAGAATCTGCCTGCCAATGCAGGGGACACGGGTTCAAGCCCTGGTCTGGGAAGATCCCACATGCCGCGGAGCAACTGGGCCCGTGAGCCACAACTACTGAGCCTGCACGTCTGGAGCTTGCACTCCGCAACAACCGAGGCTACAATAGTGAGAGGCCCGTGCACCGCGATGAAGAGTGGCCCCCGCTCGCCACAACTAGAGAAAGCCCTCGCACAGAAACGAAGACCCAACACAGCCAAAAAATATATATAAATAAATAAATTTTTAAAAAAATGGCAAAGGATTTGAATAGACTTTTCTCCAAAGAAGACATACAAATGGAAAATAAGCACACAAAAAGATGTTAAACATCATTATAATTAGGGAATTCAAATCAAAACTGCCATGAGATACCACTTCATACCCACTAGGATGGCAGTGTTCAAAAAGAGAGATAGTAAGTGTTGGCCAGGATGTGTAGATGTCGGAATCCTCATACATTGCTGGCTTGACTGTAAAACTGATGCAGCCACTTTGGAAAGTAATTTGGTGATTTCTAAAAATGTTAAATATTGAGTTACCATTTGACTTAGGATTTCACTCCTAGGTATATACCCAAGAGAAATAAAAATATAATACATCCACTCAAAAACTTGTACATCAGTGTTTATAGCAGCATTATTATTAATAGTAAAAATGTGGAACAACCTTAATGTCCATCAACTGATGAATAAATATATGTGGTATAGCCATACAATGGAATATTACTTCCTAATGAAAAGGAGTAAAGCACTAGATACATGCTACAACATGGAAAAACTTCGAAAACAATAGTGTAACTGATAGAAGACCGTCACAAAAGACCATATATTTATGATTCATTTATATGAAATGTATAGAAAAGGTAAA
Organism: Balaenoptera physalus; assembly: GCF_965194825.1. NCBI lineage: Eukaryota > Metazoa > Chordata > Mammalia > Artiodactyla > Balaenopteridae > Balaenoptera > Balaenoptera physalus. Next base: position 173,777,850 of record NC_138883.1, on the reverse strand, counting down.
CCCATAGAGCTAGAAAGTAGATTAATGGGGGCCAAGGATAGGGGAGAGGGAAGAAAGGAGAGTGATGGCTAATGGCTAAGGAGTTTATTGTAGGGGTGATGTAAATAATCTAAAATTAGATAGTGGTGATAATCATACAACTCTGTGAATAAGCTAAAAGCAGTGAATTGTACACTTTAAAATGGTTGTTTTTATGGTATATGAATTGTATTTCAGCAAAGCTGATATTAAGGAAAAAAAAGATTTTAAAAAGTTACAGCCCAGACCTAAGGCCTAAATGTAAACAAAATAGAAAAATAAATCACAACATGGGAAATTTAAAATGTTAATAAAAGGCATTACGACCAAAAGAGTGATATAGTAAAAATATAACATACCACAACACAACATAGCATACTATAACATAATATAATTCAATATAAGTAGAATGTAATAGTACGATACATACTAGAGTATGAAGTGATATTACATGACCTGACATGACCCTGGAATAGATATGGAAAATACAGCTGGGAACAGATCACTCCAGTCATCAGAAATTGACTGTATAACCAGTGTTTTGGGAACCAGAGATGTGAGAACAGAGCTTCTGTCTGTCTTTTACCCCACTCTGTTTCTCTTCCTTGGTGTTACCATGGGATGAACACATCCAGAACCCCAAATAATTTTTCTGTGAAAGCCAGGTCATAAGAAGCCAAGCACAGTGAGCTAGAAGCACCAACCTTGGACTACTCTCCAAGGTGGGTACAGTCAATCTGGTACCCATAAAAAAACGGACACGCATGCCTTCAAACTCAGGCAGCCAAGACTTTTTTTTAATGGGATAAAACAGTAAAATTAGAGTCTACTTAAAATATCTTTTTGTATTCAATTTTTATACATATATACACAAAATTTAGAACACCCAATATTTATGCATATACTCCATATATATATAATTTTACATACGTGCATAAGCATACACATGCTTATTTCTAGTATACATTTTTGGTTTTCTTTTCTGCTTGTCTCCTCCTTCCTTTATGCTTCCTTCTTCATTGATGTCAAATACCCTCCTCCAAATAATCCATGTTTAAAATCTAATACTATGCATATTTTTTTCTGTACTCCTATAATCCTATGTAGTTATGCATAGTCACACAGTGGGGATTATCTTGATTTTTAAAAATGAAGTCATAGTGGTCTGGTTCTCTACATCTTGATTTTCATCCTACAATACCTTGTAGAAATTCTTCCAAGGCATCCGATACGGCTTTTAATTCATTCTTTTAAAGCTACACAGTAGTCCTAACCGTCCACACTGTGACTGTGCTATAACGTGCTCAGCCATTCCCTCACTCAGGGACATTCATTTTGCTTCCATCTTTTGGCTACTATGAAAAATGCTGCAATAAACAACTTCAATTCTTAGAAATATATGTCCTATGTATGTTTTAGTTTCTAAGGCACAAATTCCCAGGAGTAGCATGAAATATATAATTATATAGAGAAATATATAATTTATATAAAAACACAAATGGATGTTCCCAGAGAGACTGTAATGCTTTTTACATCTACCTCAATGTATTTATGTATACTTTCCCCTACGCCCACCTATAATAGCGATTTTCATATTTTCATATTTCAAATTTTCATATTTGCTGCATATATGTTATCTATCCAATGAGTGAGGATTCTGCCCATTCCAATTTTAAAAAGAGAGCTACCCAGCTACTCAACCAAAAAAGGGAATAGATTTGCTCACCAAGTTATACGATATTATCAAGACTTGGTTTCTCTCTCTTTCTCTCTCAGCTTCCTTCCTCCCTGTTGACCTCATTCTCAGCTTGGCTCTCCCCTTCTGGTCACAGGATGGTGGCCAGAAACTCCTAGAGTTGCCTTCCTCCAGCTTGAGATCCAACAGGAAAGAGACAGAGCCTTGTTGTAGCATTCACAGTGACAGTTCTGAGGTTGACCCCTAGTAGACCAACTGACCACGTTTTTGAACGTAACTCTGTATGGCTGTGAAAATGTGATTCCTTGATTGACTTACATCTGGGTCACATGCTCTCCCAGGACTAGACGTAGAGCCTGAACCAGGCTATCTGTGATGGGGCCGGCAGGCAGGGGGAGGAAGTTCCTTTAAAAACAGCAGGACTGTTGCCACAAAAAGACAGGATAGCAACAGAGATGTCCACTACATCTTTCTTAATATGTGAATTACGACTGTGTCTTATTCATATTGCACTTGGTACAGAAGGATGTGTTCATCATAAGTCGATTATGGTTCACCCCTATAAACAGCTGTAAATGTCAAAATTACAATTTTAACCTTTTGTTGAACTTTCTACTGTAGTTTATTGTATCTTCACTGATAATCATATCATCTCCTCTGTTCTTATTACTTGAGGGTAATCATTAGGAATCTCTGTTGTCAGAATAGGCTCTATTCCAATATAATTAGGATCTATGGAAAATATAGGGTTCTTGGCTTTTAATGTTATTTTCTTAATATCTTAGTCTTACTTATGTCTTTTTTGATTTCCTCTTTTTCATAATATTACTGTTCCCATCTCTAGCCTTTTCTACTTCAACTCTCCCATCCTTGAAACCTGCCACTTATAATATATACAAGTTGCCTGGGAAATAAGAGGTAAGAGTGAAAATTTAAGGTGTCTCTTCATTAGGAAAGTGTGTACAAGCTTCGATACAAAAGCCCTGGGTCAGGCTGAGTCAGTCTTGATCAAAGTTGTGTATGAGCACCTAGAGGCTGGCTCACTTATTTGTTGAATGAATAAAATTATTTAGGGTTTTCAGAGCTCTTGTTTGCTCAATTTCCTTCGTTTTATCAAAGATAGATGAGGTTGTCAGGTAACTAATTCAGGTTAAGTGAAGTTTTAGTGTCTGTGTGTGTACACAAGCACATATACTATATTGTATATTATAAATAAACAGATATAATAGGAGCGTGGACTCTGGAATCTATGTTCAAAACATGACTTCAGCAGTAACTAGCTGTGTGATCTAGAAAATCCACTAAACCTCTCTGCCTCAGGACTTCTCTCTGTAAAATAGCAGTAATAATGGTATCTACGTCAAAGGGCTGTTGTATTGAGATCATCTTTGTGAAGCTCAGGAAGGTGCCTGGTATGTGATATGTTCCATTAGTGATAGTTGGTATCATTTGTTAACTTTTCCCTCCCCACTCGATTGTGTGTGATAATAGTCTCAAAACCTGGTACGTGATAGGCTACATACAAATATTTAATAAATTACTGGAAACTACAAGGTACTTTGCCTCTGTTCCTAGATATGCACGTGTATATTTACACCATCTCAGACAGGAACTATCTTAAATATTGCTGGACTAGGAATCAGCAGGTATAAAATGAAATGAGACTGTATAGGCCTGGATTTATAACAAAGCCGTCATAATTCCTGAAAATTGTGCTGAGAAATCCCTGAAATGGAATTACATTTTCCTGTTTCCCTTTTAATAAGCTACTCATTTTCCTGATCAAAAATTCTTTCTCCAGCAATGTCTTGCATGGAGAGACCATAATTTTCAAAAAGACAAAGCGGTTAAGAGGGAAAAGAGTGCCTAACAGGTCGAGTACAGGAATAGCGGAGTTTTTCTTTTTTTTGGAAGCATTCAGATTCTGATCTGAGAGCTGTTCCCCTTTTAAATAACATTGCCTCCAGTTACCTGGGGAATCCTTTCTGAACACGCTGACCCTGGAATGTCTTTGGGGTGTCTCCACTACATTTTCTACTGTAATTTCTTCCCCCATAGCCACACTCCCCCCAGCCCTCAAAAAGTACCGGGCTTTATTTAAAAAATCAAACACAAAGGAAATCACGATTATACAGAGATGTTAGGAAGCAGAGCTCTACCTTCAGCTTTCAATCCTCTTATTAACACTCTTGTCATGACTCTTGTCGAGGGAATGGTGTGGTGTCAGTGTTCTCAATCAGTGTTCTCTTAGTCACTTTCATTAGGAGCCATGTTTTCTTGACAAAGGATAACAAATGGACACTGTTGGTCCCTAATGTGCTTTTGACTACAGATCCTGCACCATTTCTCCGTGAAGCAATTGCAATTATTTGTCATTTTAATATGACTTGGCAAGGAGGTCCGAAAAACATGGCTATTATTCATCAGTATGTATATTTTGTACTTATATTAATATTAGAATATCATTATTACTCGTCTCACATTTTATGAGTAAGACAAAATTACACCATGTAAAAAATGCATTAAATTCTCTTCAGCTGCACAGACACAGCACGAGTAAAGGTAATTTAAGAGCTTGCGCCATTTATATGCTAAACGCTACCATTTATTATTATTAGTGGAGAAATACTTTTACCTTTGCACTAATGGAAAATATATCAATATGTTCCCACTGTTAATTGGAAATAATATAGCTAATACTAAAACTCAAACCTTTTAAAATGGATCTATCCATCCTCTTACATCCTGAAATGTTCTAGTGCCTAATTTTTCTATCATGTTGGCATAATGTAAATTTAATTTTGATATTAGAACTTAAGTCTTTAATTCTTTCATTCTGCATTCTTTCATAGGCTTTTGCATTTAAGATTAGTTTGAAACCTTTGAAATTCAAGAACTAGCTTTGTAAATAACTACTAATAATTTATCAGGCCACCTACTCTCAATGGATATAGTAATATTGTACCATAATTGTGATGAAAGAAGTTAAACCCCTATCCAATTCTGGGTAGTTTTAAATTATTTCTGTAATTTTATCAGTCCTTTTATCCAATTCCAAGCTAGAGCTAAGTAAAATTCAAGTGTGTTTCAAATAAGTAATGTTTTTAATTGCTACATGCTAAGCCAATGGAAGGAGAGGGAGAATTTACTAGACTGTTTCTTTGAATTAAAGGCAACACACACACACACACGCACACACGTATATGCACATGCATGTGCACACACACACACACATATTCATACTGTAATAAGAACCAAAGAAAGACCAATCAAGTAGATTTTCATGTTTCTAACATGAATAAGACCTGTATCATCACAGCTCAAAGTAAAATTAAACTTTTTTTAATTCATTTAAATTTTTTCATTCATTATTTATTAAGTGCATTAGAAAAGGCCAGTACATTTTTTAAATCACCTACTGTATACAAGGAGACTGTACTAAGGCCTGATTTCAATTTATAAAACTTAGAAAGTTGGAGAGCCAGAAAATGGCCTCTTAGCTGAGAAAGAAAGCAAAGGGCAAAAATCAAGGCAAAATATCACGCTTGTTTGTGTTGGTGGGTAGGACGGGTAGGATGGAAGAAAGGAAAAGACTAGAAACAATTAAGAGAGCATTGCCAAATTTCCAGTTATAAGATAACTGGAATGAAATAAATTGAGCTAAAGAGAAATATGTACGTTTAAGGATACTTATCCCGTTACTATTTATAAAATAAGGGATTGGTTAAATGAAATATAGATCATCTATACAATGAATTGTCAAAAATTATTTTTAAAAAACGATAGGTATGGGCTTCCCTGGGGGCGCAGTGGTTGAGAGTCTGCCTGCCAATGCAGGAGACACGGGTTCGAGTCCTGGTCTGAGAAGATCCCACATGCCGCGGAGCAACTGGGCCCGTGAGCCACAACTACTGAGCCTGCGCATCTGGAGCCTGTGCTCCGCAACAAGAGAGGCTGTGACAGTGAGAGACCCGCGCACTGCGATGAAGAGTGGCCCCCGCTCGCCGCAACTGGAGAAAGCCCTCGCACAGAAATGAAGACCCAACACAGCCAAAAATTAATAATAATAATAATAAATAAATAAATAAAATTTATTTTAAAAAAAACAAAAAAACGATAGGTATGAAAACACTTAAAATTATGTCTTAAGACTATATTTTTAAAACCAGAGATGTAAAAATACATCAAGTAAAAATAGATTTTTTAAAGGAGTATACACACATACGTAACACAGATATATACATGTATAAAACAATATGCTACAAAATATTTACTAAGTGACAAGATTATGGGTGATTTTAATTTTCTTCTTTATACTTTTTGTATTACTCAGATTTTCTGCAATGAATGTATTACTTTGTCAGAGAAAAGTCACTCAAAGGGCATACTAAAATATTAATTAGAAGGTTATTTTTTAATGTGTAGAATTTAAAACCTTTATTTTTACAACTCAATACTGGACTAAATTATGGGTTTCTGTTGAATTTATTAGGAGGCTTAAATTTGTGCTAAATAAACTTTTGGCCCTTCTTAATGATATTTAAATATTGACGCTTAATATTTTTTAAGTATCCATAGGAAAGGCTAAGGCTTGTAGGAGGTATATTAAAAACTTGCTCCCAGGCTAAGGAAATCACAGAAAACCTCTAGGAAATACAAAAACACTATTTTTTAAGATAAACATTAGTAATATCACCCAACTTTTTTCAAAACTTGGGTCACTCACTGACAGTGTTATCCCAGTGTCAAATTTGAAACACAGATGGATTCAAAAACTCATGAAAACTAATGTAAGTTTTTACTGAACACCTCTTGAGGAGACAGTGAAACGTGAATTACATAGTACAATGCATGGCAAAATTTCCCCCCAAATGCTCTTAGAGCATCTCTTCTTCACCTCAAATTTCCGTCCCTGGCTTTCTCCCCCTCCCAGGAGTCTTTACGGTTTTCTGCTTGTCTGCATGATTTCTCTATACCAAAGTTCCTCCAACTTTCTCCTTCCTCTCAGGTCATTCCCTTCCCACCCTCTCCAGAAACCTCCACTCCATTTCGATGGGAAGATCATTTGTAGTCTTGCTTGGATTCTTCCAGTTTTCTTCTCCAACATCCATCCCCGTCAGCACCTTGGTTTACTCACCTATAAAAATGTGAATATTATTACCAACCTCAGAATGGGTGACCAGGGTAGCCTGTCATATAGTTCACATTCAATAAGTACCAACTTACTCCGTTAACTATGATAGCTCTGTTTTAATCTTATCAATCTCTTCTCAACCACTTTTAAAGTAGTCAAAATATGATTGTGCATTAAGAGTCTTTCTACCTCATTATCTTCTGTGAAACAAAGTTCAAACAATAGTTAAAACAACAAAGAAGGGACTTCCCTGGTGACACAGTGGTTAAGAATCTGCCTTCCAGTGCAGGGGACATGGGTTTGAGCCCTGGTCCGGGAAGGTCCCACATGCCTCGGAGCAACTAAGCCCGTGTGCCACACCTACTGAACCTGTGCTCTAGAGCCTGCATGCCACAACTACTGAAGCCTGTGCTCTGCAACAAGAAAAGCCACTGCAGTGAGAAGCCTGTGCACCGCAACGAAGAGTAGCCCCTGCTCACCGCAACTAGAGAAAGCCCGCGCGCAAAAACGAAGACCCAATGCAGCCATAAATAAATAAACAAACAATTTATTTTAAGAAAAAAACAAAGAAGCTTCCAATTTCAGTAGAATAGGAAATAGTCACAACATTGGACAACAATTCTGAAGAGCAGCTGCCAGCCAGATACAGTAAAATTTGGAGTGAAGTGAGGGAGATATTAAGTGAAGGCTTAGATCTTTGATATCACATGCATCTTGGTTGCCAAATCTCCTGTAGGTGAAACTGCTCTAAAGGGCCTAGAAATGACCTTTTTCTTAGAACAGAAAGATGTTGGAAAAGTTTTAGCAATATCCATGAACTGTGTTTGACCCTGTAGAATATTAGAAAAGGTAAGGCTAAGAGAAAACCCTCATAGATCTTTCATATGAAAGAAACGTATACAAAATCCTTAAATAAAAAAGGAGTGACCTAAGAACTTAATACCAAGCCAAGATGTCATGAACATTTAAAAACAATAGGCAGGTATAAATTCTCATGACCTTGGATCGAGCAGTGTTTTCTTAGATATGTCACCAAAAGCACGAGCAGCCAAAGAAAAGAATAGATAAATAAGAATAAATGATACCTAAGTTTTAAATTAAAATTAAAAACTTCTGTATGTCAAAGGACACCATCAAGAAAGTGAAAAGACGACCCATAGAACTGGACAAAAGTTTTACAAGTCATGTATCTGATACGGAATTTGTATCTAGAATACTTGAGAACTCTAACAACTCAATAATAAACAAAGAACCCAATTAAAAAGTGGGCAAAGGATCTGAACAGACTTTTCTATAAAGAAAATGTGCAAATGGCCACTAAGCCCATGAAAAGATGCTCAACATCATTAGCCATCAGACCCACAATGAAATCCCACTTCATACTCATGAGGATGGCTGTAATGAAAAAGAGATAATAACAAGTGTTGTGGAGGATGTGGAGAAATCAGAATCCTCATACACTACTGGTCAGAATGCAGAATGGTGCGTTCCCTTTGGAAAACAGTGTTGCATTTCCCCAACAGGTTAGACACAGGGTTCCCACATGACCCAGCAATTCCACTCCTAGGAATATACCAAGAGAACTGAAAACTTACATCCACACAGAAACTTGTACACGAATGTTCATAGCAGCATTATTCACAGTAGCCAAAAGATTGAAACAACCCGATGTCCATCAGCTGATGAATGGATAAATACAATATGGCAGCGGTCCCCAACCTTTTTGGCACTAGGGACTGGTTTCGTGGAAGACAATTTTTTCACGGACGGCAGGGGTGGGGGTGTTGGTTCAGGTGGTAACGCGAGCGATGGGGAGCGGCATTTGAAGCTTCACTCGCTTGCCAGCTGCTCACCTCCTGCTGTGTGGCCCAGTTCCTAACAGGCTGCAGACCAGTAGCAGTCCCCGGCCCGGGGGTTGCGGACCCCTGCAATATGGCATGTCCATGCAATGGAATGGTATCAGGCTGTAGAAAGAAATACAATACTGATACACGCTACAACATGGCTGAATCTTGAAAACATCGCGCTAAGTGGAAGAATCTGGTCACAAAGGGCTGAATCTTGAAAACATCGCGCTAAGTGGAAGAATCTGGTCACAAAGGGCCACATACTGTATGGTTCCATTTATACAAAGTATCCAGAATAAGTAAATCTATAGAGACAGAAAATAGATTAGTGATTTCCTGGGGCTGGGATGATGGGGGGATTGGAGGTGGCAGCTTGGAGGTGTGGAGGCTCTTTGGGGGTTGATGAAAGTGTTCTGAAACTGACCGTGGTAATGGTCCTGCAACTCTATGAATATACTGAAAGCTAGTTAATTGTACACTTTAAGTGGTGAATTACAAGGCATGTGAATTACATCTCAATAAAGCTTTTAAATAAAACACAATAGGCAATTTTGATCATTCGAGATCTCAGGGAGTATGGCAACTACAAGGCAGATAGTGTAAACAGTCTATATATCTATAGTCTATTTATATACACACTCACACACACACACACACACACACACGTATATATAGATATATATATATATATATATCAACCAGTTTGAAGAAGCTGTTTTCTAATGAGAGTCTCAAGAAACCTTGGATTGTATGAGAAACTGTGTTATAAGGTTGGGGAAACAGGACCCAGACCCATTTTAGGAACATTTATAAGAATTTCAGAGTTGTTTTTTTTTTAGAGGATATTGTTTCACCTGTACTGTAGGCAAATTCAGGCAATAATAAACCTCTCAATAAAAGGATTTACAGTTAACTTAATAGCCCTAATACCATATAAACGAATCTTGAAAATTCAGGGAGATGTACCGTAGATACCTAATAAAATAATATCTATAATACAGCTTAATAACTTACCTCAAACTTTTTGAACTTCTTAAAAATACTTAATGTCAGAGCATCACATTGGTTAAACTGGAGGATACCAGAATCTCTGATGAGAGTGTGAGCTGTAACACCAATGCCTTAATAGTCCTTTAATCTACTCATTATTGTTATGTACCTAAAATAATGCTATGGAAATATCAGGAAACTATTGAAAACAGAAATTTAGATACAAGTGACAGCTAAAAACTGAGAGCCTAGAATTACTGATTTATAAAAAAAAATGAAGAGAACTAAATATATACAAAATTATTTTTGCTGAATGAAAAAGTACTGTGATAGTTAGGAGTATTTTTAAATTGTGAAAAAGAAATGGATAGAGGCTTGTTTAGAATAATCCAAAGACATGATCAGTGAAATTAAAAAGTGATAATTTTAGAATGTCACTAAAGGAAAACACTAATAAATTGATCACAAAGTTTTTCATAATACTCCTACAGAGCATAACTTGAGTCTAGCCTTTTTCTTTTCTTTTCTTTTTTAACATCGTTATTAGAGTATAATTGCTTTACAACGGTGTGTTAGTTTCTGCTGTATCACAAAGTGAATCAGCTACACATATACAGCTATCCCCATATCCCCTCCCTCTTGCATCTCCCTCCCACCCTCCCTATCCCACCCCCTAGGTGGTCACAAAACACCGAGCTGATCTCCCTGTGCTGTGCGGCTACTTCCCACTAGCTATTTTACATTTGGTAGTGTATATATGTCCATGCCACTCTCTCACTTCGTCCCAGCTTACCCTCCCCCCTCCCAGTGTCCTCAAGTCCAATCTCTACATCTGCATCTTTATTCCTGTCCTGCCCCTAGGTTCTTCAGAACCTTTTTTTCTTTAAGATTCCATGTTATGTGTTAGCATATGGTATTTGTTTCTCTCTTTCTGACTTACCTCACTCTGACTGACTCTAGGTCCATCCACCTCACTACAAATAACTCAATTTCGTTTCTTTTTATGGCTGAGTAATATTCCATTGTATATATGTACCACATCTTCTTTATCCATTCATCTTTTGATGCACACTTAGCTTGCTTCCATGTCCTGATTATTGCAAATAGAGCTGCAATTAAATTGTGGTACATGACTCTTTTTGAATTATGGTTTTCTAAGGATATATTCCCATTAGTGGGATTCTTGGGTCATATGGTAGTTCTATTTTTAGTTTTTTAAGGAACCTCCATACGGTTCTCCATAGTGGCTGTATCAATTTACATTCGCACCAACAGTGCAAGAGGATTCCCTTTTCTCCACACCCTCTCAAACATTTATTGTTTGTAGACTTTTTGATGGTGACCATTCTGACTGGTGTGAGGTGATACATCACTGTAGTTTTGATTTGCATTTCTCTAATGATTAGTGATGTTGAGCATCCATGTGTTTGTTGGAAATCTGTATATCTTCTTTGGAGAAATATCTATTTAGGTCTTCTGCCGATTTTTGGATTGGGTTGTTTGTTTTTTTGATATTGAGCTGCATGAGCTGTTTGTATATTTTGGAGATTAATCCTTTGTCAGTTGCTTCATTTGCAAATATTTTCTCCCATTCTGAGCATTGTCTTTTTGTCTTCTTTATGGTTTCCTTTGCTGTGAAAAAGCTTTTAAGTTTCATTAGGTCCCATTTGCTTAATTTTGTTTTTATTTCCCTTTCTCTAGGCGGTGGGTCAGAAAGGATCTTGCTGTGATTTATGTCATAGAGTGTTCTGCCTATGTTTTCCTCTAAGAGTTTTATAATGTCTGGCCTTAAATTTAGGTCTGCAGTCCATTTTTAGTTTATTTTTGTGTATGGTGCGAGGGAGAATTCTAATTTCATTCTTTTACATGTAGCTGTCCAGTTTTCCCAGCACCACTTATTGAAGAGGATGTCTTTTCTCCATTGTATATTTTTGCCTCCTTTTTCAAAGATATGGTGACCATATGTGTGTGGGTTTATCTCTGGGCTTTCTATCCAGTTCCATTGATCTATATTTCTGTTTTTGTGCCAGTACCATACTATCTTGATTACTGTAGCTTTGTAGTATAGTCTGAAGTCAGGGAGCCTGATTCCTCCAGTTCCATTTTTCTTTCTCAAGATTGCTTTGGCTATTCGGGGTCTTTTGTGTTTCCATACAAATTGTGAAATTTTTGTTTTAGTTCTGTGAAAAATGCCATTGGTAGTTTGATAGGGATTGCATTGAATCTGTACATTGCTTTGGGTAGCATAGTCATTTTCACAATGTTGATTCTTCCAATCCAAGAACATGGTATATCTCTCCATCTGTTAGTATCATTTTTAATTTCTTTCATCAGTGTCTTATAGTTTTCTGCATACAGGTCTTTTGTCTCCTTAGGTAGGTTTATTCCTAGGTATTTTATTCTTTTTGTTGCAGTGGTAAACGGGAGTGTTTTCTTAATTTCTCTTTCAGATTTTTCATCATTAGTGGATAGGAATGCAAGAGACTTCTGTGCATTCATTTTGTATCCTGCTACTCTACCAAATTCATTGATTAGCTCTAGTAGTTTTCTGGTGGCATCTTTAGGATTCTCTATGTATAGTATCATGTCATCTGCAAACAGTGACATCTTTACTTCTTCCTTTCTGATTTGGATTCCTTACATTTCTTTTTCTTCTCTGATTGCCGTGGCTAAAACTTCCAAAACTATGTTGAATAATAGTGGTGAGAGTGGGCAACCTTGTCTTGCTCCTGATCTTAGAGGAAATGTTTTCAGTTTTTCACCATTGAGAATGATGTTGGCTGTGGGTTTGTCATATATGGCCTCTATTATGTTGAGGTAAGTTCCCTCTATGCCTACTTTCTGGAGGGTCGATAGCTTTTATCGATAGCTTTTTCTGCATCTATTGAGATGATCATATGGTTTTTATCCTTCAATTTGTTAATATGGTGTATCACATTGATTGATTTGCATATATTGAAGAATCTTTGCATTCCTGGGATAAACCCCACTTGATCATGGTGTATGATCCTTTTAATGTGCTGTTGGATTCTGTTTGCTAGTGTTTTGTTGAGGATTTTTGCATCTATGTTCATCAGTGGTATTGGCCTGTAGTTTTCTTTCTTTGTGACATCTTTTTCTGGTTTTGGTATCAGGGTGATGGTGGCCGCATAGAATGAGTTTGGGACTATTCCTCCCTCTGCTGTATTTTGGAAAAGTTTGAGAAGGATAGGTGTTAACTCTTCTCTAAATGTTTGATAGAATTTGCCTGTGAAGCCCTCTGGTCCTGAGCTTTTGTTTGTTGGAAGATTTTTAATCACAGTTTCAACTTCAGTGCTTGTGATTGGTCTGTTTCTATTTTCTATTTCTTCCTGGTTCTGTCTCAGAAGGTTGTGCTTTTCTAAGAATTTGTCCATTTCTTCCAGATTGTCCATTTTATTGGCATATAGTTGCTTGTAATGATCTCTCATGATCCTTTGTATTTCTGCAGTGTCAGTTGTTACTTCTCCTTTTTCATTGCTAATTCTATTGATTTGAGTCTTCTCCCTCTTTTTCCTGATGAGTCTGGCTAATGGTTTATCAATTTTGTTTATCATCTCAAAGAACCAGCTTTTAGTTTTATTGATCTTTGCTATTGTTTCCTTCATTTATTTTTCATTTATTTCTGATCTGATCTTTATGATTTCTTTCCTTCTGCTAACTTTGGGGTTTTTTTGTTCTTCTTTCTCTAATTGCTTTAGGTGTAAGCTTACGTTGTTTATTTGAGATGTTTCTTGTTTCTTGAGGTAGGACTGTATTGCTATAAACTTCCCTCTTAGAACTGCTTTTTCTGCATCCCATAGGTTTTGGGTCGTTGTGTTTTCATTGTCATTTGTTTCTAGGTATTTTTTTATTTCCTCTTTGATTTCTTCAGTGATCTCTTGGTTATTTAGTCATGTATTGTTTAGCCTCCATGTGTTTGTATTTTTTACAGTTTTTTTCCTGTAATTGTTATCTAGTCTTATAGTGTTGTGGTCGGAAAAGATACTTCATATGATTTCGATTTTCTTAAATTTACCAAGGCTTGATTTGTGATCCAAGGTATGATCTATCCTGCAGAATGTTCCATGAGCACCTGAGAAGAAAGTGTATTCTGTTGTTTTTGGGTGGAATGTACTATAAATATCAATTAGGTCCATCTTGTTTAATGTATCATTTAAAGCTTGTGTTTCCTTATTTATTTTCATTTTGGATGATCTGTCCATTGGTGAAAGTGGGGTGTTATAGTCCCCTACTATGATTTTGTTACTGTAGATTTCCCCTTTTATGGCTGTTAGTATTTGCCTTATGTATTGAGGTGCTCCTCTGTTGGGTGCATGAATATTTACAATTGTTATATCTTCTTCTTGGATTGATCCCTTGATCATTATGTAGTGTCCTTCTTTGTCTCTTGTAATAGTCTTTATTTTAAGGTCTATTTTGTCTGATATGAGAACTGCTATTCCAGCTTTCTTTTGATTTCCATTTGCATGGAATATCTTTTTCCATCCCCTCACTTTCAATCTGTACGTGTCCCTAGGTCTGAAGTGGGTTTCTTGTAGGCAGCATATTTATGGGTCTTGTGTTTTGTATCCATTCAGCCAGTCTGTGTCTTTCGGTTTGAGTGTTTAATCCATTTACATTTAAGGTAATTATCAATATGTATGTTCCTATTACCATTTTCTTAGTTGTTTAGGGTTTGTTATTGTAGGTCTTTTCCTTCTCTTGTGTTTCCTGCCTAGAGAAGTTCCTTTAGCATTTGTTGTAAATCTGGTTTGGTGGTGGTGAATTCTCTTAGCTTTGGCTTGTCTGTAAAGGTTTTAATTTCTCCATGGAATCTGAATGAGATCCTTGCTGTGTAGAGTAGTCTTGGTTGTAGGTTTTTTCCCTTTCATCACTTTAAATATGTCCTGCCACACCCTTCTGACTTGCAGAGTTTCTGCTGAAAGATCAGCTATTAACCTTATGGCTATTCCCTTGTATGTTATTTGTTGTTTTTTCCTTGCTGCTTTTAATATTTTTTCTTTGTATTTAATTTTTGAGCATTTGATTAATAAGTGTCTTGGCATGTTTTTCCTTGGATTTGTCCTGTATGGGACTCTGCACTTCCTGGACTTGATTGACTATTTCCTTTCCCATATTAGGGAAGTTTTCAACTATAATGTTTTCAAATATTTTCTCAGACCCTTTCTTTTTCTCTTCTTCTTCTGGGACCCCTGTAATTCGAATGTTGGTGAGTTTAATGTTGTCCCAGAGATCTCTGAGACTGTCCTCAATTATTTTCATTCTTTTTTCTTTATTCTGCTCTGCAGTAGTTATTTCCACTCTTTTCTCTTCCAGGTCACTTATCCGTTCTTCTGCCTCAGTTATTCTGCTGTTGGTTCCTTCTAGAGAATTTTTAATTTCATTATAGTCTTGTTCACCATGGTTTGTTTGCTCTTTAGTTCTTCTAAGTCCTTGTTAAACGTTTCTTGTATTTTCTCCATTCTATTTCCAAGATTTTGGATCATCTTTACTATCATTACTCTGAATTCTTTTTCAGGTAGACTGCCTATTTCCTCTTCATTTGTTTGGTCTGGTGGGTTTTTACCTTGCTCCTTCATCTGCTGCGTATTTCTCTGTCTTCTCATTTTGCCTAACTTACTGTGTTTGGGGTCTCCTTTTCACAGGCTGCTGGTTCGTAGTTCCCACTGTTTTTGGTGTCTGCCCCCAGTGAGTAAGGTTGGTTCAGTGGGTTGTGTAGGCATCCTGGTGGAGGGGATTGGTGCCTGTGTTCTGATGGATGAGGCTGGATCTTTTCTTTCTGGTGGTCAGGACCACATCCCGTGGTGTGTTTTGGGGTGTCTGTGAACTTATTATGATTTTAGGCAGCCTGTCTGCTAATGGGTGGGGTTGTGTTCCTGTCTTGCTAGTTGTTTGCAGGGGGTGTCCAGCACTAGAGCTTGCTGGTCGTTGAGTGGAGCTGGGTCTTAGAGATGAGATGGAGATCTCTGTGAGAGCTTTTGCTGATTGATATTACAAGGGGCTGGGAGGTCTCTGATGGACCAGTGTCCTGAACTCAGCTCTCCCACCTCAGACGCTCAGGCCTGACACCTGGCTGGAGCACCAAGACCCTGGGTCATCCCGGAGAAGATGGACTGAAATCAGGAGAAAGCTAGAGGATGGGAGACCTGTCAGAAGGCTTGTTTGATGAAATCAGGCAAAGGATGGTGACATTCTGTACACAGGCTCTACTCGCAAAGGGGAAAGGGGTGCCTCAGGAAGCTAAGCACACGCTTCCATGGCTGAGGAGCACGCCTAGGCCTTTTTCTTTTAAGGTAAAGTTCAAGGTAACAAACAAGTAGGGCTTGTAAATAGGTAACCAGTGTTAAAAAGAAAGGCAAATTAAAATATACTCGACCTCTAATCTCTTAAATGTAATAGATTGCCTTTGCTGAGCTCTGCACAGCTCTAGTGTTGTATGTGTGTATAATCTCTGTATGGTATGGAGAGTATTTTAATTTCAAAAGTCAGTTATTTGACAATGAAAAGTGATACACTACTGAATTAGCAACACAGTGAATAACTCTTTGTGGAGCAAAAGAAGTGCAACAGTACAAACGCTGTAACTATCCCATGTGTATGAAATTCAAAAAGAGGCAAAACTACTACTCAGCATAGGAATTTTTTGAGATTCATTTTGTTGTTGCATTTATCAGTTGTCCATTCACTTTTTTTTTTTTTTTTTAAATGCAGAGAATTTATTTATTTTATTTATTTATTTATGACTGTGTTGGGTCTCTTAGTTTTCGTGTGAGGGCTTTCTCTAGTAGCGGCAAGTGGGGGCCACTCTTCATCGCGGTGCGCGGGCCTCTCACTATCACGGCCTCTCTTGTTGTGGAGCACAGGCTCCAGACGCGCAGGCTCAGTAGTTGTGGCTCACGGGCCCAGTCGCTCCGCGGCACGTGGGATCCTCCCGGACCAGGGCTCGAACCCGTGCCCCCTGCACTAGCAGGCAGACTCCCAACCACTGCGCCACCAGGGAAGCCCCTGTCCATTCACTTTTATTGCTGAGTGGTGCTTTGTTGGGTGATCATTTCAGTCCGTTTATTCATTCACCTGTTCTTGGACATTTGGGCTACTTTCAGCTCTTGCCTATGACAAGTAAAGCTGCTGTGGACATTTGTGTATAAGTCTTCATGTAAACGTATATTTTTTATTTTCTTGGGTAAAAACCTAACAGTAGAATAGTTGGATTCTATGATACGTAAATGTATCAATTTTTAAGAAACTGTCAAACTGTTTTCTAAGGTGGTTGTACCATATTGTATTCCCATCAGCAACAAAGTAAAGTTCCACCTGTTCTACATTCTTAGCAACACTTGATATGGTTAGTTTTTCATTTTTTAGTCGTCCTAATGAGTTTATAATATATCTCATTATGGTTTTAATTTGAATATCCTTGATGCCTAATGATGCTGAGCATGTTTTTAAATTATAGAATATCCAAACTAATCTAAAGTGACAGAAGTCAAATCATTCGTTGCCTGGGGTAACAATGATGAGATAGAGGGGGGATTGGATTACAGAAGGGACACGAGTAGCTTCTAGGAGTGACAGAAATGTTTGTAATCTTTATTGTGGTGATGGTTTTACTGGTATAGATACATGTAGAAACTGATCTAATTGTACATTTTAAATGTGTGTAGTGTACTTCAGTTTTATCTTAATGTTTAAAACATTTTTTTTAAGTACAGGCAAAATTAGTCTATGATGATAGGCATCAGAACAATGGTTATCTAAGGGTAACAGGGAAGGAAGCATAAGTGAACTTTCTGGGTTGATAGACATGTGTTATTTCTCGATTGGGGTGTTGATTAGTCAGGGGTTTGTATTTGTCAAAACTCACCAAATTGTATGCTTAAGATCTGTGCAGTTCACTATATATAAATTTTCCTTCAATTTTTTTAATACATTGTTTGAAATTTTACTCCACAGTTTCCCTATAATATTTCAACTATTTTTGCAAGGTTGTGATCTTTTTTCTGACCAAACAATTAAGTTTTGTGTTCAATGTTTTATTTCTTACCAAGGGTAAATATTTGTGTTTATATCAAAGAAGATTAACAAACTGGCAAATTAGTAGCAGAAGCTGAAGCATACAAAGAACAGTCTGACTGAATGACAGACACTGTTACTGCCTCACCAGAGAACTTATTCATTGACCTTAGAAGTCACTTGGAAAACACAGAAATTTCAGTTTCATAAGCAAGGTCAAGGAGTTACTGAAACATTGCAAAATCATTGCAAAATTATGAGAGTCATCATTTTCTTTCCTTTTTTTAAAAAATTTTATTGAAGTGCAGTTGATTTATAATGTGTTCATTTCTGCTGTACAGCAAAGTGACTCAGTTATATATATATATATATATTCTTTTTCATATTCTTTTCCATTATGATTTATCACAGGATATTGAATATAGTTCCCTGTGCTATACAGAAGGACACTGTTGTTTATCCATCCTATATACACTAATTTGCATCTGCTAATCCCAAACTCCCAGTCCATCCTTCTCCCACCCCCCCTCCCCCTTGGCAACCACAGTCTGTTCTCTATGTCTGTGAGTCTGTTTCTGCTTTGTAGATATGTTCATTTGTGTCATATTTTAGATTCTACATATAAGTGATATATGGTATTTGTCTTTCTCTTGCTGACTTACTTCACTAAGTATGATCATCTCTAGGTCCATCCATGATGCTGCAAATGGCACTATTTCTTTTTATGGTTGAGTAGTATTTCATTGTAGATATATACCACATCTTCTTTAGCCATTCATCTGTTGATGGACATTTAAGTTGTTACCATGTCTTGGCTATTGTGAATAGTGCTGCTATCAACATGGGGGCACATGTATTTTTTCGAATTATAGCTTTGTCTGGTTATAGGCCCAGGAGTGGGAAGCAGAAGGCAGTCATCATTTTTTATGTTAGTGTTTGATACCACTCTACTGAATGCTAAGGCTTTTTTTTTTATTTGGAGGGATTCTTCCTTAAGTAAGAGCCCAGTATTTGTGGCTAAAGACTCAGACGTTGCCCCCCCAACATGATCTTTGCCTCTTGGTGTTCCCACTTTTGTGTAATCCCTTCCCCTCGAGTGTGGGCAGGATCTATGACTCTCTTCTAACCAACAGAATATGGCAAAGGGTTGGATATCACTCTCATGATTATGTTACGTTACATAAGATTCCATCTTTGTAGCAGGCTCATTCTAAAGACCCTCCCTTCCTAGCTGCATGTGAAGCAGTTAAGGAGCCATGTTTGAGATTCCACTTGGCAAAGAGTTGTGGGTGGCCTCTGGATGCTGAGGGCAGCTTCCAGCTGACAGCCAACAGAAGCAGGGTCCTCAGTCCTACAACCGAAAGGAAATGAATTCTATCAGTGACCTGAGTGAACTTGAAAGAGGGCTCTTCCTTAGTCAAGCCTCTGGGTGAGGATGCATCTCCTCCAACATCTTAATTACAACTATATGAGACCTTAGGCAGTGGACCTAGCTAAGCCATGCCCTGTCATCTGCCCCACAGAAACTCTGAGACGACATGTGTGAGTTGTTTTAAGCCACTACCTTTGTGGTAATATGCTATAAAGCAATAAAAATCTAATACAGTGTTTCCTCTTGAATGTGCTAATTAAAGCTCTTCCAGTACCTTCTGTGTTCCCTTGACTTTCCAATTTATTGCTGGAGCTTCAGCTCAGGTCACAGTCCAGGGGCTCTCCGTGCCTCTGGCAAGTGTGCTGATGTTGGCACAGAATATTCTGCTACAGCTTGAGCATCTAACAAGACCAGACATATCTCTTCAGTTCCTCTGAAGAGATGAAATTATGGCTCCATCTCAGGCCAGGAAAATAATTTCCCTACTGTACATAATAAAGGCCGGGCTTGTACATTTGACTAAATGATGTTAGGAAGTAACCCCAGGCTAAATAAACTTAATAAAATAAATATGTAATATGGGAGAGAAATCAGGGAGTCATTTTGGCAGTTGAAAATTTTGAGTTGTGCATAGTTGCCTTCTTCCTCATTTAAATGACTTTGAAAGCAATTTCTTAAAAAGATCTGTCAAAATGATCATCAGAAGAATTAGCATTATCACATGGCTCATGTTTCAGAACTGCTCGTTTTGAGAGGTCAGAGGAGAAAAGCTACAGAGGAATTTTTATTTTCAATTTTATTTGTTTTACTTAATTTTTTAAAGTTCAATACCATAAAAGAACTTTATTACCTGAATGTCCTTTTCTCCTCTTTAATTTAATGCAAAATAATTTTATCTTAGTTTTACTGAACTGGTTCTACATTCTTGTTGAAGTTCTTCAAATCCTGAATATCTTTCAGTTTATTTTTTAAAGCATTTAATTAGAGACATGACACTTTATTTCTACAGTTGTTTGATTTACCTCTCTACAGCACTTCCAAAATCAGTGTTGAGTCTAGACTTGTTAGTTAATGTATATAATTAAACAATATAAATGCCAGTTTGTTTTACTATATATGCCACTCTAGAGATCACATTAGAATAACCAGAGCCAAAGGTTGAATTCTGCCATCCTTAGGTGTTGGTTTAATAAATCAGTCAGTAGGTATCAAGTTCTTATAAAGTACAACACTATGACACAAATGTATATGTGTGTTTCTAATTATATGGAACAAAGTTTTTAGTCTTAAACCTTATTTAGGGTTGATAAAGCAAATACAGAAGACTACCTGGGATAATGTAAGTGAATAAAAGAAATTCATTGAGTCCACGCTTTGTTTATATATTATATGGAGACCTTGGAACTGAATCAAACTGTGTCATTGACTCAAACAATAATTTTTAAACTAAAGGTGTAGTCAATAAGTTTAACGTAAGGTCAAGAGCTAAATGTCTTTCTGCGTAAGTGCAGAAAATGATAACCAGGAAGCCTGAATAAATTAAGTGTCTCCAAGTGTCTTCCTTGTAACCAGAGAGTAGTAAGGACTCTGGGGCATTTAAGTACAGAGTACACAGTGAGTACACTGTTTCTTAAAGTAGTGATCTGCAGAACATTGTTCAGGAATAATAGATTCATGGTCAAACAAGTTAGGGGCATGATGCTTGGTGATGCCTCTTGGTGGTTCACAATACATATACCCTGGCATTTTAAAGCTGTTGGGAAGTCCTGTAATAGATGAACCTCTGTAATTTCAACACAGTATTTTCAAAGCATATTGAATATAGAACACTTTCGAAGGCACATTTACTAACATGCTTAAGAACAATTTTCTGCAGAACAGTGTCTCATGAGACATGTATGGTCAAAACTAGAGTGTGGACAAAACACTGAACAAAGTTTAGGTCCACAATGATGTAAAGCCAAAACTAGCTTGTCCCTAAATTATTATAAGATGAGAAAAAAGAGAAAGAAGAATACAAAAAGTGGTGATAAGAATTCAAACAATGAAAACTAAAACTGAAAATCTAATACCAGGGCCTGCTGGGAGTTGGTAATTGTACAGTCAATGGTAACACTATGCTTCATATTTTTTCCACCATTTTCCCAACATTCAGATACTTAGAGACTCTTACACAATGAGGTCTAGCAATTTTACCTTTCTACCTGCAGGTGCTGTATTGCCTAGTAGCTTCTGGATTATTTCTCCATACTTACCCTCACTCTCATAGCCTCCCCATCCACCAACTTTTCCCATCCTTGCAGAAAAATTTCATGATTTAGCAGGAAGTGAAGCTGAATCCAGCCTCTGTAGCCTGACACCAAATTAAATCTTGGAGACAGAGTTTGGGGTAAAGTAGAAAAGAATAGCTTTATTGCGTTGCCAGGAAAAGGGGGCCACAGCAGGCTAATGCCCTCAAAACTGTGTCCCAACCTGGAGTGGATAGTAAGGAGTTTTATAGAAATGGTTCAAAGAAGGCATGATCAGCTCATGGACATTCTTCTGATTGGTTGGTGGGGAGGTAAGTGGGAGTCGGCATCATCAACCTTCTGGTTCCAACCGGTCTGGGGTCTACGTGCTTGTGGGCAGCACACAGTTAACTTCTCCCACCTGGAGGGGGTTTCAGTATCTGCCAAACAGCCCAGAGATATTGTTCTGTGTATCCCTTGAGGGGGAACCAGGACCCTGCCCCAAGGCTGCACTGTAGTTTCTTTTGACTGTTCCTCCCTTGTCTCCGCATCCCCTCCCTTCCCTAATTAGCAACTGTTTGAACCTGCTCCTTGGAGCTCATGGAAAGTCAGAGGCTGAATGAAGCTTATTTCCTATAATCAAGCAGTGGGGGTTACAGAAAGGCTTTTGTGCCCAGGAGCCCCACAGGATTCTGTTGCATTTCAGGAGAAAATGTCTTGGTAGATAAATTCATATTCATATTGTATAGCCAAAGCAACATTCTGAAGGCAACTGAAGGAAGAATTTAGTACAACTGAATACTAGAAGTTAATGTTTCATGTATCCTATCAGAGCCCCTAAGAACCAGGGAGCTGGGCAATGCTGGTTCTGTTGAAAAGAAGTAAAATCAGGCTGGAAACTAGAGAACTGACCAAAACCTGTATGTCTCAACCTGTTCTACAATCATAGATCTAAGGAGGAATTAAAGTACCAAACATTCCAGCAAAGAACAAGATGAAAGGCAATTCACCCATAAGATTTGTCTAAAAATATTGAGTCAGGAAAGATTCCTTCATTTGAGCATGAGTAGGAGGTGAAGCAACATTGGGAGAAAAGGAGACTGTGAATTAAATACTGCAGAACAGGAGGGAGGGAAGAATATCTATGTGCCTTTGAGACTAACCCACTATGTGATCCACGAGAAATTTCTGTATCGAAGTGTAAAACTGTTAGTGAACCCCATAGAATGCAAGAAGCTATATCCATTAAGAAACAGGAATGGGGTGTCAGAATAGTCTGGGAATAAAACATCATAAGATGGGGGAAAAGGGGGCTAAAATAAAACAAAAAGAAATGAATACAGGAATACTCGAAATAAAGTAGAAGACAAAACACAGGGTGCAGAAAATTAACTGTAATGAAGAGAACAGTTATTATAAGTGCAATGGGGAAAAACAGTGAGTATAATGGGGAAAATGCAGTAGATATGAAAGACAGACTCAAGCAAGCCAATAAACAAGGGCAGGAGGGTGTGGAGGAGAAAAAGCTGCTTCCCCTTCCTGCTCTTGTCCCCCATGCAAGAGCACGACTCACAGAATGCCGCTACCTTTTGCTTGTCAATCATCCCTTTTTCCCATATGGAAGGGACCCAGCTGCCCACAGGAGACCAATGTTCTGCTGTCTCAGCCAAACCATAAGATTTCAAGAGTTAGGCTCTCCCCTTGATGGGAAGTTTGGGGAAGGGGATAGTAAATTCATCTCATGGTGGTATTATAATCCAGCGCCTTGGGTAGGGAACACTGAGAAATACATAACGATTTGAATGTAGGGACTAAAATAACAATATAGAGAGGCCAAATTGGGCTAGAGAATCCAGCTTCATTTTTGGCCTTTAGTTAAGTACATGACCTTGGAAGTTTAGGATGATAAAAAATAAAGAGTGTTCCCCACCTAGCATAACAAACTGGCGTTATTTTCAGGAAAATGACAAGTTATATGTAAAAATTGAAATTGTATTTTATTAGAATAAAACACACACGGATATCTGTATAATGTGGGAAGATCTTTTTTAAGCATAACACCAAAATAGCAATAAAATATTAATTTATAAATATTAATAAATTTGACCATATAAAGCTTAAACTGATGTATATGTGAAATTAAAATAAACATATTTTATATATTTGTAATATAGATGACCAAGAGTTAGTGTCTTTAGTATACAATGTGCTCTCATAAATCAGTCAGAAAAAAAGACATAAATAGAAAAATGGGCAAATATCAATGCATGAATACACAATTTACTGAAATAGAAATGCAAGTGACCACTAAGTATACACTGCTTAGCATCATAAATAATCAGAGAAATTTTAATTAGGAGAACAGTGGAATTTTTTCCATTTATACTAGCAAAGATAAAAAGAATGATAATACCCACTGTTGGCAAGGGTGTGAGGAAATAGCTATTCTCATACATTGTATGAACACAGCATTCAAGGCTTTCACAGTCATTATCGTACTTAATTTGTGTGGAAGAGAATTTTTATCTCTAGCTTTAATTAGTGCAATTACATTAATATAACCAAGTTACAGAGCTAGTTCTGTACCAAATTCTTAACATATCTAAATATTTATAAAAATTTGTTAGAGAAAGTGCTATTGAAGTTTTAACCAGTTTTCTTTAAATAGCAGTGCTAAGTATCTGGTTAAGGAAGATATTTGCTCTCAAGTACGTATGCTTCCCATCAAACATGAAATAAGTTAACTAACATTTGTCCTGCATACTTTATTTCTTCCAAAATTACTGTGGAATTCAGGGTTTCCTTCTGTTTCTATTAGTAAAGTCATTTGCCAGGGGGAAAAAAAGTGCCTGTCATAGCAGGGGCTGAAAAACATTGGAGGCTAGGTGGAAGGATGGATGGGTGGATAGATGGATGGACAGATGGAAGGATGAATGGATGGATGATTGATAGATAGGAGGATGAATGCGTTGTTAGATGATGAATAGGTGATAGAATGAATAGATGAATAGACAGAAGGACAGATGGATAAACAAATGAATGAACCAAACATGTTTCTTAAAAACCGCTGTGTTTATAGCCTCTCTCAAAGTCATGATCTTCTAATCGTGGCATCATAATCATTAAGCCATAGATAATTGGAAAATTCTTATCAAAAAAAAAAAAACAGTAAGAAAAGGCAGAAGCAAACCATTAGTGTCAATTTTATTATGAAAACAATTTTAACAGTTCTGTTTTCTGAAACTAAATGAAAAATATATTCTGGAAAGAAAAATTAGTAACAGCTATGCTTTGCATTCAACACTAAAAAGTCTTTTGTGATCAAAGTAGTACAAATATTTTTTAAACATAAAGGCTTTAAAATTATTTAAGTAGGGTTCCAAATAGATTTACATAAATCTCTAAATCGATTTACATCTCAATTCATAATGTATGTAAACATACTATGACAGGTTTCAAATATTTTGAGGAATGTTTCATATAATAAAGGAATTTAAAGTTTACTTTAGAAGAAATCTTCAATACTTTCTAAAATAGACCATAAAAGTAACACAGGCATTTTTTTGATCCTCATGAGTATACTTTATTTGTCCTTGAAAAAAATATATCCAATGTACCTTTCAGAATGATTTATTAGGTGTTATTGTTACAGTGTTCAATATTGTTCAATACTGAACTACTATACTGATTACCACTCTCCATTCTGCTTTAGTTCTATCATGTGCTTTTATTTACTTCCTGAGGCAAAAAACATTTTAATTGGTTTAGAGGAGTTTGAACTCTCTTTTATCAACAACAGATTTCATCAAAATGGAACTAACCCAAGAGCAGTAGTCCCAGGGCAAAAACAAAAACAAAAACAACAACATGATCCAGTTTGGGTTTCTAAGTTTTAAGATGTATAAACCAAAGTTTTAAAAAAAGAAAAATAAAGCCTCTTTGTAATCTAAGAACTTTTTTCATGATATAGATATATATATATACACACACACATAAACACACATACATATTTATATACATACAAACATACACATTCACATATATATGTGTATGCATATATACACAGACATATATATACACATATACACATATATGTATATATATGTATATCTATAAACACACACATATATATAAACACATACTTGTGTATATATATACACACACAGATATGTATAGCACTCAGATATAATTTTACAGAAAAGTTGAGAAGTATCAAATATATTAGACTGTCTATAGAAGTCTTTAACATGACAAACAGTGGTTTATACTTCTAACTTAGGAAAAGTAGATGAAACGAGTTGGTGCTTCTCTTGTTTTGTTAATAAGCTGCTTGCCAAACTATCCACACATTAAATTTATGGAACACTGCAGTCAGTTTTGAAATAATTTACAGTTATAGTAAATCCTGTAACTGCATGAACTTAGGCAAATGGTGCATTATTTTAATAGGTCTATATTTCTTTAAGTATTCATTTTACAGTTCTCCATTATTTATGAACAATAGCACAAGAAATAATTTGCTTGTTGCACAGAAATTGTATTTATTTAATAGACTAGTTCCATATAGATGTCACTACTTCAAAAAGAGAAGCTAAATTGTGATTTACACTGAGCAAATCATTAATTCTAATACACATACATAACAAATACTACAAATACCAACCACAGTAATAGACCCCCGTAGTTGGCTGTCACTTCTTTTAAATTTTATTTTATTGTGATAAGAACACTTAACATGGGATCTACCTTTTTAACAAATTTAAGTGTACAATTTAGTATTATCCCAAAAAAAAATACTAAATATAACAAGTACTGGTGAAGATGTGGAGAAATTGGGACGCTTGTACACTGCTGGTGGGAATATAAAATGATGGAAAACAATATGGAGATTCCTCAAAAGATTAAAATTAGAACTACCAGATGATCAAGCAATCCCACTGCTGGGTATTTATCCAAAAGAAACAAATTCAGGATCTCAAAGAAATATCAGTATTCCTGTGGTCATATGGTCATTACAGCACTGTTCACATTAGCCAAGATGTGGAAAAAATCTGAATGTACACCAGTGGATGCTTGGCTATCACTTTTGCCAAACAAGATGACAAGAATCATAAACCACTAAACACAGAAGAACCAACAGAAATAAATTCAAGTTCTTCCAACATTCCCATTGCGAATAGACACAGCCTATCCTTGCACTGAATTTTAGCAAAGTTGTTCATATATAAATCCACGGGCACTCTGCACATAGGAAAGGTAAAACAGGTTGTTTAAAGTCGATGGTAGTTTCTGTCCTTTCAGTGAATTTTCTGTCTATGCCCAGTGAGAGTCTTCCTTAGAGCTAAACTGTGCACTAATTTTTATTGCTCTGTCCAGTATGGATTTCTTTCTTTTTAATTTCTTTCTATGTCAAGCTGAGCAAAAGCCCTTGAGAGCCACAGACACTGACCTTAATGTTTCCCCCTGCAAAGTTAAAGGCTTTTCCAGTACAGAAATTTCATTCTAAAGACTAAAGTCATCTCATATTACCTAGTCGTGAAATAACAATGACTTCAGTGAGTTGGTGAAAGAAATTATTCTCTTCTAAAAGGCAAATTTGTGGAATACGTAGAAACATAGGGTCATCTCTGTAATGTAATATAAAGGGTACAGAAAATTGATTTCTTTCACTCACAATAATTCCAGGACATTCACATATTATTCCAATACACTGAATATACACGTGTCTAGAAGCTTCATTACTTTGAATCAACAGATATTCTTTGTTAAAAGCAAACGAAAAAACATCTGTGAAAGTACACTTTCAGTAGATAAACCAATCAAGTATTTACGGAGTGCCTGGGGATTATGAAAGATACAGACAAAATGTAAGACACCATTCCTGCTCTTAAGTAGCAGCTAAAAATTTGGTTAGAAAAAAACAAGATGAACCCATGAAACAACATCAAACAAAAAATGTCATATTGCTTGAAATTTTCATGGTCCCAACCGGGGGTCAGCAAACTATCTGCAAAAGGGCAGATAGTAAATATGTTAGGCTTAGGGGAAAACATAAGGTCTCTGACAAGATTACTCAACTCGGCTGTTGTAGCAGGAAAGCAGCCAGAGACAATCCTAAATGATGAATGTGTCTGTGTTTCAATAAAACTTTATTTATAAAAACAGGTGGTGGGCTGAAATTGGCACATCAAGGTAGTTTACTGACCCTAGGTCTATTCAGTAAATGTGTTTACATTATGCTAATGATGTCTTGGGAAGAACAAGATTTTTTTCTATCTTTTAAAATTTTATTTTTTATTGAAATATATTTGACATATAATATTGTGTAGCTTTAAGGTATACAGTATGTTAATTTGATACTTTATATAATATGATTACCACTGTAGCAATAATTAGCACCTCTAGCACATTACATAATTATCCTTTCTTTCAAGCGGTTGGAATCATTATGTTCTAGTCTCTTAACAAGTTTGATGATTATAATATTATATAGTTGTCTATATTCTAGTGCTTATTTACTGCTAATTGCAAGGTTGTATCCTTAAACTACATCTGTCCTATCCTCCATTCCCCATCCCCTGGTAACCACCATTTTACTTTCTGTTTTTATGAGTTTGGCTTTTTTATGTTAAGGGGTATCATACAGTATTTGTCTTTCCCTGTCTGACTTATATTACTTAGCATAAAATGCTCAAGGTCCATACTTGTTGATGCAAATGGCAAGATGCCCTTATGTCTCATAGCTGAATAATATTCCATTGTATATATATTTTTTATCCATTCATCCATTGAAGGGCACTTGTTTCCATATCTTGGCTCTTGTGAATAATGGCACAATAAACATGGGAGTGCATATATTTCTTTGATATCCTATTTTCATTTCCTTTGGATGGAGATATATATATATATATATATATATATATATATATATATATATATATATATATATATATATATAATCTAAAAGAGGAATTGATACATCATATGTTAGTTCTATTTTAATTTTTTGAGGGACCACCATACTGTTTTCCATAATGGTTAAAACAATTTTCATTCCCACCAACAGTCTACAAGGGTTCCCTTTTCTCCACATCCTCACCAGCACTCATTATCTTCTGTTTTCTTGATGATACCCATTCTAACATGTGAGGTGATATGTCACTGTGGTGTTGATTTACACTCCCTAATAATTAGTGATGTTGAGCATCTTTTCATGTACCTCTTGGGGTCATTGGATGTCTCCTTTGGAAAAATATCTGTTTAGTTCCTCAGCCCATTTTTAAATTAGATTGTCTGGTTTTTTGTTTTTGTTATTGAGTTGCATGCGTTCTTTATGTGTTTTGGATATTAACCCTTTATCTGATATATGGTTTGCAAACTTTTCTCCCATTCTGTAGTTTACCTTTTCATTTTAATTGTTTCTTTTGCTATGTAGAACTTTTTAAGTTGGATGTAATCCCATCTGTTGATTTTTATTTTTGTTGTTTGTGCTTTTGGTGTCATATCCAGAAAATCATTGCCAAGACCAGTGTTGAGGAGCTTCTTCCCTATTTTTTCTTCTAGGAATTTTATGGTATTTCATCTTATGTTTAAGTCCTTGATCCACTTGGAGTTAATTTTCGTGAGTGGTATATATAAGATAAGGGTGAAATATCATTGTTCTGCATGTGTTTATCCTGTTTTTCCAGCACCATTTGTTTTTCCCCATTGTGTGTTCTTGGCTTTCTTGTTGAATATTAGTTGACTGGATATGCAGAGGTTTAATTCTGGGCTCTCTATTCTGTCCCATTGGTCTATGTGTTTATTTTTATGCTAGTCCCATACTGTTTTTATTACTAAAGCTTTGTAGTATAACTTAAAATCAGAAAGTGTGATACCTCAGGCTTTGTTCTTTTTCCTCAGGTTTGCTTTGGCTCCCCGGGGTCTTTTGCGGTTCCATAAAGATTTTAGAATTTTTTATACTTCCGTGAAGAACATCATGGGTATTTTGGTGGGGATTATGTTGAATCTATAGATGGCTTTGAGTAGTATAAACAGTTTATCAATATTCTTTCAATCCATGAACCAGGGTATCTTTCCATTTTTTTGTGTATTCAGTTTCTTTCCGCAAAGTCTCATAGTTTTATTCTGAAGATATTTCACTTCCTTGGTTAAATGTATTCCTAGGTATTTTATTGATTTTGATGCTCTTGTGAATGAGATCATTTTATTTATTTTTTCAGATGTTTCTTTATTAGTGTATAGAAATGCAACTGATTTCTGTATGTTGATTTTATATGCTGCAGCTTTACAGAAATCACTGATTAGTTCCAAAACCTTTTTGGTTGATTCTTTGGGATTTTCTATATACAAAATTATATCGTCTGCAAATAGCAAAAATTTTACTACTTCTTTCCTATTTGGATGCCTAGTATTTCTTTGTGTGCATAATTTCTCCAGTGAGGACTTCCAGTACTATATTGAATAAGAGTGGTGAGAGTGACATCTTTGTCTTTTTCCTAATCTTAGAGGAAAAGCTTTCAATTTCTCTCTGTTGAGTATAATGTTAGCTGAGCGTCTGTCATATATGGCCTTTATTATGTTAAGGTATGTTCCTTCTATACCCAATGTGTTGAAGGCTTTTATCATGAAAGGATGTTGTTATTTGTTGACTTTTTCTACATAAGCAAAGGTTTGTTTTTGTTTTTTTAATGAAGCCCATTTTATCAATTTTTTTTAAATTTTAGGGATGTGATTTCTTTGTCCTCTTTATGAAAATTTTTCCTAACCAATGCCACAATGAAGCCATGTTAAAAGGACCCAAATCCAGCCTTAAGAGTATTCCACTGGCCAAAACTGTTACAATTTTGAGCATTGAAAAGAGTAAGATGTTATGATTGTTGAATGTTTGATAAAACATTAAATCAGTAAAAACCCATTAATCTGTAATAATACCCCCAAAAAAGGAAAAAATGGGGGAAAAAAACTCATTGCTTCCTTTTACATTGGCTATTAAATCAATTTTTTCTTTGAAAATTAGAAATCAAAAAGGAAAATTAAATGCATGTATCTTTGCCTTTTCAATAGGAACTGTATTTTGAAGTAAACATATGACCCTAATTCATGAGGAAAACCTCTACTTTACCTAAGATGACCAGCAAATAATCACAGAAGGAAGCATAAAATTAGAAAAGAGTCACCATTTTTCAAAGTCCAATGAAATTATGTATCCAGACAAGGATTACAAATTGATTTTAAAACCATTACACAAATCGTTGATTAAGAAATGGATGTGTATATGGTGCCAAAGTATACTACACAGATTATTTCCTGGTTGTAAAGGGAATTTTTAATGTGCAATAAAGGAACAAGGCTGTATTCTTCCTAACCTGGTGGCCAATTTTTAGTTTAAAAATGGTAGGACAACCAGGTATTATGTGTTTCCAGATATAATGCATTATGAAATATACAACATCACTTATGATGCATTCTACCTAAAAATGCTTAACTCAATCTAATCAAGACTGAAACTAAATTCTAGGTTTCAGGAAATACAAGCTATTAAATTATAAAGTTAAATTACAGCATGCAGAAGAAATGAGGTAACGTCCATAGGTACAATATTCCACAAGACACAGTTAGGTTCCTGTGTCATGAAATAGTTTTTGATTAAAAGAGACATAAAATTCAATATGTGGCCCTGGATTCAATAATGTTCATACAAACCAACTGTGAAGGACATTTGGGGAACAATAGGGTAAATGTAAATATGGATTGGCTATTAGATAACACTAAGGAATAATTATTAATTTTATTAAGTATGGTAATGTTATGTTATTTTGTCTATGTGGTATAATGTCTTTACTTTTCAGAAATGCATATTCATTTTTTATGTGGGAAATATTATAACATCAGGAAATTGCTTTTAAATGCTTTTGAATAAGAAGCATTAAAAAAAGAGTGTCCTTATTCTAACTGCCCCACATCCTCCCAGGCACCCAGTCCTAGGTCACTCTCTAGCAAGTGTTGTGTTATTTTCTCCATGATAGTTGTCATTAGCTGTAAAGTCTTGGTTGTTTGGTTGTTTGTTTCATTATTTGGTTGATTGGTTGCTCACTCAACTTCTTCCTTCAAAATGCAAGTTCTATGAGATGTGGGATCTTGCCTGTCATATTTACAATTGTACCCTTTACCTTCGAAGAATACATGGCACTTAGTAGATGCTCAGTAAACATTGTTACATGTCAAAAAGGGGGGGGGCACACTTGTACTAAATCACAATTGTTTGTGAAAATTTTCCTTTGAAGATTTCCTTTGCTTAGTTTGACAAGTGGTCTCCTCTGGAAGTATGTTGACAAAATCGGGAAGGGGATGCTTTTTTATTTAACATATGAATGAAGTTTACGTTGTGTATTGCCAGCTAACAAACAAAGGGCGGAAAACGATAGAAAGATGTGAGATTTAAATGCAGTGCTCTTTGAAATCACATGTGAACAGTCCGCTGTGCTCTGCTGGAAGACATCCCTATGAAGTTCAAAGAGCTGAGGGTTCTAGCACCTGTTTCTGAGCTATAACCTGTTTACACGTTTCATAATAAGATGAAACTCAGTGTTTTCAGAAAGCCAGTACATGAGAGTTCTAAACATATCCTGTTGGAATTAAATCTTTGGTCCTAAAAATAAAGCTCGCAGTGCTCAGATGAAAGAAAATTAAAACGCTTTATTTGAAAAAAACATGACACTGAAAATCATAATCCAAAGGAACTCTACCAGTGTTAATAGGAACATCTTTTCTACCTACAGGAGGCATATATTGCAGTCAAGATCAGATTTAAATTTATAGGTTATAGAGACTCTTTGGCTCAAAAAATATTAGTAACAGATTTTTGTCATATATAAAGAGACTGGATTCCAGAGAAAACTAATAATAAGACCATATGCTCATCATTTTATGACTTGACATTGAATCTGCCTTAAATAACAAAGGCGACCCAAAGAAGTCCACTAGGTGACATGTCTAATGGCTTATTCTGTATCTCTTACTCTAATCAAAACATGGAGAATAAGCATCACATTCACTGCCACTGCAACAGAAAAGCACTGTTGCATGACGTGTTTTCATCAGATTACAAGTTCTTACAAATCAGAATTCTGCTTAGTTGTCATTGAAAGGGAAGATCATAAGAGGAGGAATGGAAACACTTAGAATAGGATGTAGTCAATAATGAGATGTGAAACCTATCTTTTCCCCAGCCATAGTAACCTCATCTAGTCAACAAATACATAGTGACCTTTAACTACTTGCCACACACTGTATTAGAAGCTGAGAATACAAAGAATAAAAGGAACATGGTACTTATCCTCAAAGGCTATATATTGTAGTGGAAATTGACCAGCAAAAGCTATGTAAGTGGTTGGGCTTCCCTGGTGGCGCAGTGGTTGAGAATCTGCCTGCCAATGCAGGGGACACGGGTTCGTGCCCTGGTCTGGGAAGATCCCACATGCCGTGGAGCAACTAGGCCCGTGAGCCACAACTACTGAGCCTGCGCGTCTGGAGCCTGTGCTCTGCAACAAGAGAGGCTGCGATAGTGAGAGGCCCGCGCATCATGATGAAGAGTGGCCCCCGCTTGCCACAACTAGAGAAAGCCCTCGCAGAGAAACGAAGACCCAACACAGCCATAAATAAATAAATAAATAAATAAAAGAAAAAAAACAGTCTCACAGATGAACATAAATGTAAAGATCCTAAACAAAACAAAACAAAAAAAAAAGCTATGTAAGTGGGGCAAAATATATCCCAAAGCTACACAGAGATAGATCAAGAAGTCAAGGTTTTAATATTAGTACTTTTCTTTAGAGGTACAGGGTCATCAGTTACCTAATCCGTTAATTCTACGGTCTGAATGTTTATGGGCCCCCCCCCTCCAAAATTCACATGTTGAAATCCTAACACCCAAAGGTGATGGTATTAGGTAGGACTTTCGGGGACGTGATTAGGTCCTTCACTGGACAGTATCAGTGACTCGATATCAACCTCTGACTTAAAGGACTATCCTTCATTCTTTATTGAGCATCTACTGTATACCAGGCACGCTGCTAAACTGTGGAGATGCAAAAATTGATAAGAAACAGTCCCCGCCTCTAAGGAGCTCAGATGCGTAAGTCGTGTGGCAAATATGATGATAAGTAAGAGAGAAAGAATTATAAAAACTCAGCCTGGGATACAGGTGAAAGCTTCCTGCAGGAAGAGGGATTTTTTTTTTTTTTTTTTTTTTTTTTGAACATGGAAGAAATTGAACTCTTTTATGGCCTGGAAGAAAGGAGCAACAATCCTGGAGGAAACGTCAGAGTGCTGAATTAAAGGTAAGAAAGAAATTAAGAGTAAGAAAAAAATTAAGGTGTCATAAGCTAATTACATATCTTTAAAAAAAAAAAAAGAAATACTTGAGATACCTTTTGTTTCCTTGGATGATGAAGAGTACTCTGAATTATTAAAATCAGTTCAAGTGCTGCAATCCAGAAGGACTGTATCTCAACCTGAGGATTTATTATCACTCAGCCATCTGCGACCAATAGTCCCTACAGAACGGTTCCAAATTTATTCTCCAAAGTTAAATGTAGGATAGAAAACAAAAAACTGGCACCCTTTCAGTAGGTGAACATCTGGATTCATTTTGAACAGGTAAGAACCAGATACCTGATATTTAAAAATTTTAATGACCGTAAGGAACAATGTGGAAATAAATTATTCTATTGTAACACAGCAGAAAAAAATTAATTTAATATATTGGAAGAATGCTGAAAGTGGTTGGAATACCAAAAGGTCTACAAAATTGCTGACTACAATTTGGAAGATTTATTTGTAAAACAGCAGGCTATGGGGGAAAAAATTGTTCAATTTAGGATTCCTAGTCCCCAATTTTAAATTGAAAGATTAGTAATTTTAAAGTTTCTCATGAAAATGCATTTCAAATTTTTTAAAATTATTTACTTATTTATTTATTTATGGCTGCATTGGGTCTCCATTGTTGTGCGTGGGCTTTCTCTAGTTGCGGCGAGCAGGGGCTATACTTTGTTGCGGTGCGCAGGCTTCTCAGTGCAGTGGCTTCTCTTCTTGCAGAGCATGGGCTCTAGGCACATGGGCTTCAGTAGTTGTGGCACACAGGCTCAGTAGTTGTGGCTCACGGGCATAGTTGCTCCGCGGCATGTGGGATCTTCCCGGACCAGGGCTCGAACCTGTGTCTCCTTCATTGGCAGGTGGATTCTTAACCACTGCACCACCAGGGAAGCCCGCATTTCAAATTTGAATGTCTACAAATTAGACAGTATGCATATGATATGGTTGACAAAGGGGTGGAGTGGACCTTATTCTCAGAGAAAAATATAATTATGGAAAAGCCTTCAATTACAGCCTCCCTTAGATCAAGGAACTAGGAGGGTAAGGAACTAGGAGGGTAAGGAACTAGGAGTGTCAGAGTTGTCAGAGGCACCAAGTTGAATCTACTGCCATCCGTCCTGAACACTGGGAAAATCTACCCGGATGTCCACTTTTCCACCAGCCCTTTGTGCTTCCTCCAATCCACTGTAGGGGTCAGTACAGATGGACATGTAGTTCCTAATCTTGACACCTCCAACCTGTCTCAGTTGTCACCCTGAAAAGGGATGGAGGAAAGCGTCCCTCTGCCCAGGCCACAAGAATAGGAGCAAAGTCGGCCTCTATGCCACTCCCTCCCCAGTGCACTAGAGACTGAATATTGGTGTCCACCCAGAAGTCACATGTTGAAACCTAATCCCCAATGTGATGGTATTTGGAGGTGGGGCATTTGGGAGGTGATTAGGTCATGAAGGTGGAACCCACATGAGTAAGATCATGCCCTTTTAAGAACAGACTCCATAGAGACTTCCCTAGAGGTCCAGTGGTTAAGACTCCACACTTCCACTGCAGGGGGCGTGAGTTCAGTCCCTGGTCAGGGAACTAAGATCCCGCATGCCACGAGATACGCCCCCTCCCCGTCCCCCAAAAAAGAAGAGACTCCAGACTTCATGGATCTCCCTCCCCCATTCTACCATGTGAGGACACAGTGAGAAGATGCTGTCTGTGAAGAAGAGGGCCCTCACCAGACACAGAATCTGCAGGTGCCTTGATCTCAGCCTTACAGCCTCCAGAACTGTGAAAAATAAGTGTATCTTGCTCATAAGCCACCCAGGAGTGCTATGACCCCCATAATGTCATCCACACAGGAGAGCTGGGGATTAAGATACAGGGAAGGGGGGCAGGGGGAGTAGATCTCAATGGGAGGCAACAGCAGGGTCAGAAATGAAGAATCCCATGTGAAAAGGCATACCTTGGGCCCATATTGCCTGTTGACCAAGTGCAGAAGAGGCCAGTAAGGGGGCTCCGAGAGTGACTTCCAGCCCTGTCGTCAAGAACCGTGAACACCCCTTCCTTCCTCAAAATGTAATGGGATTATTTGCACATTGACCTTTGTATGATTTTCTGTATACCTTCTTAGCAAGAATTTATTAAAGGGCTCTTACTAGGTAAAGTGTAGAATTTTTTTAAGGTCTGTAATATACATACCCGTAACCAAGATCCTTCCTAGAGAGAGTGTACCAGTTCTCACACCCACCAACAGTCTATAAGTATTGCCAATAGTGAGCAGTATCTTTTTTTTTCATTGTAGCTAATAGGTGAAGAATTTTATCACATTGTTATTATAAAGTGAATTTGCTACTAATGAGATTTAAATTGTTTTCACCTTTCTGTCACTTGTGAGTGTCTGTGTGTGTGTGTGTGTGAATCAATTGTTTTAGACTACTATGCTTTTAAATTGGCTGTATCAGTGTAATTTCACCTCTCTACATACTAATGTCATTTCACACTGAGTATAATGGAACTTGGTCATAAGATTTTCCAACATATGACTTTCAACTGTTTAAAGGAGGTTTTTAAAACTATACAGTATTTACATTTTGATAGAGAAAAATTATGAATGTTTGCTCTATCTTTTCTAGGTTAGTAAGTCAAAAAGCTTAAGAAATTGGTAGAGAAATACCCTAGGTTTGGTTTAAGGCAACCAGTCTTATAGATATTTAAGATTAAGTACACAGAATTTATTTCTTTAAACAGAGTAGTTCTTATACAACACTTTTTCTGTCCTTTTCAAAGGCAAAGTACAATGAGTAGCATAGGTACCGTCTTTGTATAACTTATTTCTTGATTCAACACAATGCATCTTGTACAATACGCTTTTTTTCTTGAAAGAAATCCATAATCATTCTGCAAGAGAAGTTTCTTAACCACATAATGTTTCTTAACCACTGAAAGAGTTATTTTAAGACACTTGAATATCTTTCAAATGTTCCCTCCAATTTTCATTTTTAAATCCTTAAGTTTCTAATTAGCACAGAGTTCTTTCTTACAACTATTTTCTTTTTTAGAATGACTAAAAATTCACTGTCAACACATTAGTGCAATACTGATGTAGATAATTTATTACTGTGTTTAAAAGTAGTAATCCTTTGTATTATAATAATTTAACCACATATTACATTTTGACCATTTCATTGATTGAACAACCACTATAAGTTGACACTGTGTTCTATGGTTATGAATATGAACAAGACAAAAACTTTGCAGTCAAAGTGCTTATGATTCAGGTTACGAGATACCGTGTAATACAAGTTGAGAGGTGGGAGATCAGAGAAGGATTCATTAAAGAGTTGTTTCTGAATTTGGTCTCAAGCAAACAAGTCAAATTTAGACAAATGATAACCATTTTTGTTCCAGAAAAGGGGGAAAGCCTACATAAATGTGGATGGGAAAGAAAGGGCCAAAAATATCCTGGTAATGTAGTCCATTTTGACTAGCAAAGGAGTTCATACTGGGAGATACGTAAAAAGGAGCATCATGAACAATGTATGTACAAGACCCAAGTTATAAATTATGAAGGATGTACCACAGTTCACTTCTAGGATATTTATTATAAATTCTAGAGTAGAATAGTTATATTCCAGGTTATTTCTGCCTGGAAAAAGACTGCTATTTATAGCAAGAGTTATAGCTCTCTCTACTGGTCGAAACTAGAAAATCCTCAGTTGATTTCAGAAATAAACGTAATGGGTTAGAACAAAGACTGGATATTTCATTATGAACTGCCTGATAATAATAGCAATATCTTGGAATATATTCTTTTAAGCTAAACATAACATTTTCTTTTTTTCTATATACCACAATTCAGAAACTTGTTAGTAAGAGAAAAGACTCAAAAAGTCAGGGGAAGCATTTAAAGCCATTAATTGGAAAATGTCAAAGTGGTTAAATGAAGCTCACCAAAGTTCTTTCTTCCTCACCACCCTTGCCTTTTCTGCCTAATCCCACTGAAAGTCACAGCAAACCCTAAATCTGTTATTAAATTCATTTTCTAACTACCTAGAAGAGAGTTATGCATAAATGACTCACTCTGAGAGCTTATTAAAAACCCTGTTTTTATCCCAAATCCACTAAAACACCAGCACAAGAAGAGGGACTTGCCAAAGTGCGCTTTTAACTGTTGTCCCCGAGGGATTCTTCTCAGACCAGTTTGGGAAACACTTCTCCGGTGCAAATCTTCTTTAACAAACTGAACCTCTTCAGCTACTAACTTGCTGCTGAACAGCTGACTGCTGATTATCCTCAATTAATTAGCACCACCTGTTTAACAAAAGCAAGCGGCTCCCTATTGTCTATTAGATCAACTCTAAAACCTCCCTCTGGCAGGAGTTCAGGCTCTCCACCAGCTGGTCTCATCACATTTGCTCACATCCCCATCCAAGGCCCCGATGCCAGCTGGGCTTCTCTTTCATTGGTCCCCACCCTGCCATGCATCTCCCCGCAGAACAACGACCCCTGCAGGAAAATGTTAGTTCTCCACTTCTTCTGATGTCTGCCTCAAGTCTCAACACCTCCTGTACTGACTATTATGGCTTACTACGGTCTTAACTCTCTGAATCCTATATGTTCTTCATGTTTTAGTCCTGCTCCCAAATGCCGTAGAGTATTTACTGCTTTCTTATCAATTTATGGGCCAACGTGTATGTGCGCACCCCTGGCAGGCTAACAATTTGGCAGCCTTCTAGATCATACTAGTTAAATATTAGTTCAACCACTTTGTAAAGGAGAGACTGATGTGTTACAGGGGAAGAACACAGGAGGACCACAGAGCTTAGCCACTGTTCCACTATTCCCCAAACTGTCCTACCCGCTCCCCAAAACACAAGCCCTGCAGTATGGCATGCCCTCTAGGGGATCTCACCACTGTTCTCACCGTTAAGGAGTTACTCAAAAATACTTATTCCAACCACACACAGAGCATATTCTTAGAAAAATCTTTGTAATAAGATCTTCTCAGTCTTAGTAATTTTCTTCTGATGCTCAGCACACCCTACAGATGAAAGAGTTCAGTTGTAGGGCCAGCCTACCTCATGGCCAGTGCTATGTGTATTAGAGGTAGGTCTTGGCTACCCAACTGAAATGTCCAGGTATTTTAACTTCTGTATACGCCACGGGACCTATCATGATTCAGTGTACTCTAAAGCTCTGTGATAAATACTGGAGGAGTTTACCACAGTCATGAGAGATCATCATCTGTTGCCTACTATTTCTAGTCCAAAGATATTAAAGGGACTATAAATTCAGCATTTTGATAATATCATATGAATGTTTTCAGGCTGCTAGGGTACAGTGCATATATATATATATGGCTTCAATAGAAGCGTACTTTGCTTAACATAAAGTCACTTCTTCACCAATTCCAAACCTAAAGAATTCATTAATACTTTCATTCCTAGCTATACAACTAACCAGTTAACCTGAAAATACCAACACTAAAGCATTATAAGTGCTATGTAAAAATTAGCAAATATCCTTTTGGATGCATCAAAGACAACATTTTAAAAAATAACCTCCCATGTACCCATCACTTAGCCCAACAATCATCAACCTATAGCCAACCCATGGCCTTATCCAAACTGCCATCCACTTCCCTCCAGCCAGTATTATTTGAAAGCAAATCCCTTATATCATCCATATGTATTTACATATGAATTTCTAAAAGGAATGACTTTCTTCTTTTAACAAAACCAAATACAACTTACATATAAAACATTCCTTAATATTATTAAATATCCAGTATTCAAATTTCCAATTATCTCATAATCGTCATAAATGGAGGTTTTTTTTGTTTGTTTTTTTAGTATTAGAAACATTTAGGTCTATTTCTTAAAAATAAGAGAAGATATTTTCCAAAAATTTTAAAAAATTTTAAATGCCGGGCGTATTTGACACAGAACCAAACAGAACTTCAGTAATTATAAAACAAATGTACTTGCTACAGCAGAAGCCCCCTGAATATTCAAACTTAAAGGCTATTGTGTTGACTTCTTTGACATAAAATGTTTGTCTGCAGTGATGTCCCTGCTATCGTGAGCTAGAACGTCAAGCTGTTCTGACTCTGAATATTATATTTAGAACTGAATTTCAGCCAGAACCCCACCTAGTGAATGAAATGTGGAGTATATTTGATAACAGTTTGTTACTTTATTTGAAATGACCAAACTGCCTTGGACTAAGCATTGTTACCTAGTTAACCAGCATAAGCTGGATGTGGGTACAGCTATTTTCCATTAATTAAATTAATAAACCAAAACAGAGGAGAGTATATGTATCTAGTTTGTCTGATGACGTTGCACACTAGCTCTACTCGTTTTCTGTTGCTGCAAAGCAAATTACTACAAACTTACTGGCTTTCGACAGTACCCATTGGTTATCTCCTGGTTGGGTAGGTCAGAAGTCTGGGACGACGTGACTGGATTGTTTACTTAGGTTCTCACAAGGCTGAAATCCAGGTATCAGCAGGCTGGTCCATTATCTGAAGGATCTAGGAGAATCCACTTCCCAGTTCATTCAGGTTGTTGGCGGAATCCAGTTCCTCTGTGGGTGTAGGACTGAGGTCCCCGTTTCCTGGCTGGCTGTCAGCTGGGAGCCACCATTAGTTCCCCAAGGTCACCAGCATTCCTTGGCATGGGGTCCCGTCCATCTTCAAAACCAATAATGATGCATCCAATGTCCCTCAAACTTGGGATCTCTGACTTCCTTTTCTCCCACCAGTCAGTTGACACTCTGCTTTTAAAGAGCTTGTGAAATTAGATTAGGCCCAACCAGATCATCTCCCTTTTGCCATGTAACATAATCATGATAATATTTTCATGGGAGTGGTATCTCATGACATGCAGCGGTGTGACCCCATTTAAAGGGGGGGGAGTACACAAAGGTGAGGATTATTAATTAGGGTCCTTCTTAGATTTTGCCTACCTCATATGTCAAATTATGCTTTATTTTTTTTAAAGACTGAGAATAAATTTATTAACTCAACAAACATTTATGACACTCCAACTATGTACTGGGTGCTGTTGATACAAAGATTAGTAAACCATAGCTCCTTCCCTCAGGGAGATTAACTTCTGAATAAGTATTTACTGTGATGAATGCAGTAACAGCGACTCTAAAGGTACAGCAGTGGAAAAAAGAAGGGAGACATGGATCTGAATCTTGATGTAGGAGCTAGGTGAGTAGTAGAACGAGGTGATAAGATCTAAGCAACATACCAGACCCCAGGGGGATTTGCATGTCATGCTTCAGAATTTTTACTTTATTCTGTAGCTGAAACAGAGTCATTGGTAGTTACTAAACAAAAGAATGATATGAGATTCTTCCAAACACTTGACACCCAGTTTATGAAATTATCACTAGCAATAAATAGTATAACACCAGCTACACCATATGCGAACTGACTATTATCATTGCTGCATTTGGGAGAAATGAATTCTAATAACCTAGGGACCAAATATGTTAGTGCAGTTTTCAAAGGAGCCTAAGTTATAACCAGATCATTGCCCAAGCACTGGGAAAATCTGACTCAGCCTGGCATCTCCTCCATCAGTATTCTTTGACAAATTTCTAATTTGCCATAATCTACCATGTCATACTTCCAAAATTCCATGACTTTCCGCCCCACCCTCTGCCAGGCTTTCAACGACCCACCAGAAAATGTTTTCTTTTACAGACTGGAATTAAAGCTTTGCACACATTTAAAAAAAAAAAAAATCTGCACATTTTATACCTGCTGTTGCTTCCTGAGAAAAGGTTACAGGAACCTCAAGTAAATTTTAATGAGTGAGATTCTTAGGTCTCAGAACTGATTTATGTGAGGAAGTGTTTGAGAGTTTGTAGTAAGTGCATGGTTGACATGAATTATCGTGTAGGTGTACACCATTCCACATACATCGGCCTTTTATTTTAAAGAGTAGCCAAGTTCCAGAAACAGAATCATTTTTAAATGTCACCATTGGATCCCTTCTAACTATAAAGAATTAAGTATTTAAAAAATCAAGTTCCTGCTTCCTGAAATTGACTCATCATTAAGTTTCTTCTTGTCGGTGAAATATATTGTTCAAAAAAATAAAAGTGGGGAAGGAACAACTACTTCCTGATTAAGAGGAGAAGAAAATAAAGTAAGCAACTCCCTTCCCATTATCTTCTGTACTTGTACATCTCTCCTTGTCTCCCTCCTGTTAGCAGACATGTGTATGACTCATGAGATTCTATTTGAAGTTTAAGCTCAACTATTCTTTCCTCAGAATGGAGTTTATCGTCAAAATCCATGAGGTAGAGAAATAAAGGAGCCTGAGCATTCAAGCTTCCTGACTTACAAAAAGATAGGTGAACATTTTTAAATAGGAAAGATCAAAAGTCAAAGTATTAGTAAAAATTTAAAGAAGCATAATGTCATCTTCCCTGTAGATATAATTTCAGAAATTCATATTGCTATAAGGTAATGGGAAATTTTAGAGCTTCAAAAACTTACCTTCTAAAATATCTAAATTTCTCAAAATATATTTTATTTTATTCAACCAAAAATATTTTCTGAGGACCTACTGTGTGACAGTATTATACTAGGCATGGGAAATACAATAGAGAACAAGCCACCTTGTCAGATTTTATTTTAGAATAGAGTGTTAGGAGTTCTATTCAACCTTCAATTGCCAACCCACCATGGGAAGCTTTTTAAAAAAATTTTTTTTTGCGTTTTCATTTTGTTTCAGCTTTATTGAGATATAGCTGGCATACAGTATTGTGTAAATGTAAAGTGTACAACGTGTTGATGTGATACACTTACATATTGCAAAATGATTACCACCATGGTGTTAGGTAACACCTCCATCACATCATATAATTGTTTTGTTTTATGGTGAAAACATTTAAGATTTATTTTCTTACCAACTTTCACACATATAAAACATTATTATTAACTATAATCACCATGCTGTATTTTAGACCCCCAGAACTTATTCATCTTATAACTGGAAGTTTGTATTCTTTGACCAACATGTCCCATTTCCCACACCCCCAGCCCCTGGTAACCACCATTCTACTCTCTCTTCCTATGATTTCAGCTTTTTTATTGAAATCATACAATATTTGTCCTGCTCTGTCTGACTTATTTCACTTAGTATAATACTGCCAATGTCCACCCATGTAGTTGAAAGTATTTCCTTCTTTCTCACGGCTAAATAATTTTCCATTGTGCACATGTGTATACCACATCTTCTTTATCTTCATCAGTTGAGGTTGTTTCCATATCTTGGCTCTTGTGAATGAAATGA
Organism: Balaenoptera physalus; assembly: GCF_965194825.1. Lineage (NCBI taxonomy): Eukaryota > Metazoa > Chordata > Mammalia > Artiodactyla > Balaenopteridae > Balaenoptera > Balaenoptera physalus. The sequence continues at coordinate 173,734,851 of NC_138883.1, read as the reverse complement.
TCTTCCCAACCACATACTATATCTTCCTCCTCTGAGGAATCTGATTGATTTTTGCCTTTCTTAGAGCCCTTAGCCCCTTCTTTTCTGTACTCAAATTATTTATGTAATTGTCCTTTTAATCACCGACACAGTTCACTACACCCTTCCCCACTTCAAGAGTAAAATTCAATTCACTTAAGCTACCAACAAGGTCCAAATTCACAAAAGTTTAGTGCAAACTAGAACACCTATCTTTGGTTGGAGGTCTGCTGTCTGGCAAATAGTTTCTACTCTTGCTACCAAGAGCAATGGGAGATGGTTTATGAGTGATTTTCTTGGTGTTGAGTACCTAATCTTACATTTTGCATGCAATATAGGCATATTGAAAATAATGATATCATGCCTATACTGAGCCGGTTCTACTGTTCTAAGACCCACTCCTTGAAATCAGATAGAAGCCTTGTTCTATCAGCAAATGTTTTAAGAATGTACTCTTTTAACTGAATTCCCCTAATATTAATCATTATTCATATTTTGGAAGAAACTCTACCAGAACACTCTTAGCCTAAGCCTTTGTTCACCAATGCCTGGCAAGAGAAGGCTTCCAAGAGGTGTCTTCTCTTGGAAAGAAGGGCAGGATGTTTTACAAAGATCTAGGGGGAGAACATCACCAAAGTCAGCTAGTGCTGGGAGTGGCGGAATTGTTGCTGCATATTAGCAGCCATTGTTCACACAGCTTGATTCTATCAGGAGGAATGGAGAGGAATAGTTACTGGGTAAAGTCAAATAAAACAGAAGGGGGAGGGACTGCTGCCAGGGACAAAGACAGGTGGATGTACCAGTGGAAAATTCCCAAGTCTCAAATCCATTTTGGGTTGATTTTTGCACATGGTGTAAGATAAGGGTCCAGTTTCATTCCAGGATTTCTCACAATGTTAAAAAATATATTGAAAGTAAAGTCCTAAAACAAAATAGAAAAATCAACTTTTTAACAACATACAACAACAGAACTCCACAGTAAGTGGATAGCTTCTAGCTTGGTACATTATATTATTTCTAATAGTGGATTTTGTTTAACTCTTATCCAACTCCAGCTGAGTATAGGATATTAATTTTTGACAACATTTTGCAAAATGATGGAGTTACTTCTTGGTAGAAATCAATTTTATATAATGGTTACATTAGGTCTTTTTGTGACTTAAAACAATATTAGCCCTGGTTACATGATTTCTATAGGTATTTCTGTTTTGGCTGCCATGTAAACTATAGGATTAAGTTTTATTTTATGCATTTGTGTATGTACTTGTTCATTTTTAAAATAATTATTTATTAAACCACTATTATAAGTAAGGAGTTTTACTAGGTATTTGATTTGAAGGCTTTGATCTGCTTGGGATAAAATAGAGATGAAATTAAAATAGGTTAGCAATATTAATGAGAATCATTGGCACAAGATAAGTTTCTATATGTTTATTTTCCATACATGGATTTTAATTTATTTTACAACTAATGCATACTTATCATTTTAAGAAAGTATAAAAACAGATAAGAAAAATAAAATACATTTTTTAATTATCTGTAATTTCACATTCTGGTGATAAACAGTAGTAAGGCTTTATTTTATATCTTTCCATTTTTTCCCCTACATATGTGGCAGGGAAAAAATAAAACATCAGTAGTTCTGTGCTGGCTCAGAATGGTACTGTGTCAGAGGAACTCCTTGGTGCAGGGTACAGTCATAGGAGACAGGAGACATGAAGGAAGCAAGATGGTAATATCACTTACCTCTTGTCTCCTTTTGTTTCTTGTGCTTTTGGTATCATATTCAAAAAAATCATTGCCTTAGCCCAATATCACAAAGCTTTTCCCCTATGTTTTTTTCTAGGAGTTTTATAGATTCAGGTCTTACATTTAATCTTTAAACCATTTTGAATTCTTTTTGTATATGGTGTAAGGGCCCAGTTTCATTCTTTTGCAAGTGGATGTTCAGTTTCCTCAACATTATTTGTTCAGGAGACTATCCTTTTCCAATTGTATTCTTGGTACCTTGTGGAAAATCAGTTGACTGTATATGCATTCTATTCTATTGGCTGATAAGTCTATTTTTATTCCAGTACCATACTCTTTTAATTACTGTAGCTTTCTAATGTATTTTGAAATCAGGAAATGTGATCCCTCCAGGTTTGTTCTTCTTTTTCAAGATTGTTTTGGCTATTCAGTGTCTTTTGTGGTTCCATATAAATTTTAGAGTTTTGTTAGGGTTTTTTTTCTGTTTCTGTAAAAAATGCCATTGAGATTTTGATAGTGATTGTATTGAATCTGTAGATCTCTCTGGGTAGTATGGACATTTTAACAATATTAAGTGTTCTAATCCACAACCATGGGATGTCTTTCCATTTATTAGTCAGTCACAGAAGGAGAAATATTGCATGATTCCACTTATATGAGGTATCTGAAATAGTCAAACTCAGTAACAAAGAGTAGAATGGTGGTAGCCAGGGGCTGTGGGGAAAAGATAATGAGGGGTTGCCGTTTAATGGGTATAAAATTTCAGTTACATAAGAGGAATAAGTTCTAGAGATCTGCTGTACAACACCATACCCATAGTGAACAATACTACATTGTGCACCTAAACATTTGAGGTGTTGAGAGTAGATCTAGTGTCGTGTTCTTACCACAATTTTTTTAAAAAAGAAGCAAGACTGATTTGAATGATTTACATCGGAAAGGGCATTGAAAGAGAATGAGGTAGATCTGGGATATGGAAGGAAGAGAAAAAGAAGATTGTAAAGAGAGAGAATTTAGGTGATCTGGAAAGAGGAAAGATAAAGTTTTTAGTATCAGGTGTGGGGTGTATGTATGGTGGGGGGAACTTTAAGAAATGTGTGCTGAGTATGTCACTACAAACTTTAAAATGTATTTTCAAATTGTTGGAGAATTTTATAGTGCCATTTATTTGAATGAAGACCAATAGGTGATTCAGCTTTTTATGAATAATACATCTACATATTTTATGATACCTCCTGTGGGTTTTCTGCCCACCCATAATCATTCCCCTTTTTCAAGTGATGACATCAACTTTCTAAACCTAGTGGGTTCCTAGCAGCCACATTTTTCTGACACAATTTTATTCCTCTGGCCATACTTAATACACTAAGGAATGACATCATATATTCATGTATTCTTAGACCAAAATCTCTCTAGGAATTTGGAGCAGGAATTTACAGAACACCAGGCAGTTTCTAGGTATAGCTGGACTTTAATATATAAAATTGGGAGTTCTAGGATAAACAAATTCATCACATGGATCATGGAGTAAGCACGTAGGAATAGAGAAACAGAGATGAGAGATGAAGAATGCTTATAAGTTTTTAATATGTGGTTTAGTCTTTTCCTAAGAAGTTTCTCCTAAAAAGTAGCTTTGGAATCTTGGAGACATCCCTTTATTTATGATAAATTCCCTTTCTTTTGCTTTAGCTAGCTCAGCTTGGTTTCTTTCCTGTGCAAATACATGCACACACGCATATGCACACACACACATTTAATAACCTACCCTTTCTCTTTCAGTAATGCCAAGAATATCTTTATATTAATAAATATACTTTTACTTCATCTACATTAGTTACTGCATAGTTTTGTGTTAATAAATGCTCCATAATTTATTCAACCAATTCCTATTTTTGTACAGTTTTTGCACTCAAAAAAATCCTTACATATATATTTTTGCACACTAAATAATTATCAATTATTTGATAATTTCCTTAGGATAAATTTATAGTAGCACACATGCCGGATCAAAGAGTAGGTACTTCTTGTAAGACTTTTGAGGCATGTTGACAAATTGTCCAAAGAGATGTGTAACAATTCATCAAAATAGCTATAAAGATTTAAAATTATTGTCAGTAGGAAGGAAGACAGTATCTTATTTTATGGTGTAGTCCTTTGATCTCTAGAGCAGTAGAGTATTTGTTCACATGAGGGTCATTTTATGCCTTCCTTAGTTACTAAGTTTTTTAGTGCCTTCCCAAGATCTGTCCCACCTCCTCTCAGGTGTCCAGGCCTATAACAAGGATAAGTCACAATATAACACAGTCAGGAACGTGCTGGGTCTGATAAAGGAAGAAAAGGCCTGTGCTTTGAATGAGCTGCAAGATACAGCTTGAATCTACTAGAAAGAACCAGGCCTATTTGGAGATGGGGCCTCTAAGGAGGTAGCTGTTCCTGGGACTTCCCTGGTGGTGCAGTGGTTAAGAATCCACCTGCCAATGCAGGAGACACGGGTTTGAGCCCTGAAGATCCCACAGGCCATGGAGCAAATAAGCCTGTGCGCCACAACTTCTGAGCCTGCACTCTAGAGCCCATGAGCCACAACTACTGAACCCACGTGCCACAACTACTGAAGCCCGTGCGCCTAGAGCCCGTGCTCTGCAACAAGAGAAGCCACTGCAATGAGAAGCCAGCGCACTGCAACGAAGAGTAGCCCCCACTCACCACAACTAGAGAAAGCTCACACGCAGCAATGAAGACCCAACACAGCCAAAAATAAATAAATAAATAAAGTTATTAAAAAAAAAAAAAAAGAAGAACTAGCTGTTCCTGAAATCACTGAGGAGAATCACAAGAAGCCTCAAAGTAATCTCTCTATCAGTGAGTCCCAACGCCTTATTACCACCTTCTGTGATCATGCTGTGACTTTGACAAGCACCCTTGAGGAAATAGCTTTGTCAGTTTACATAGTGAACCAAAGGCAGAATTCGAAAAGGGATAAAGCCTTTCATTCTCTTTATGCCAGTGCATATGGGGTTGCCCATTCCATTCCAAGCTGACCCTGCATGACTTGCTGCAACATGAAGGAATCTTCCCAGTGGTGTTATTTCTGGGAACACTTAACTAGAAACAGATCTTTTGACAGAGCTGTGACCAATGTAATATTTAATAGCATCTTTAAAAACACACACACACACAAATAGGCATTGGGTATTGACTTGCTTTTCTCAGTATAAAAAAAATGAAGAGTTTTTTGTTACAAATACAAAGGAGTATTTTAAATATTATAAAATTATCTGTGGCCTTGTCATATATGGCCTTTTATGTTGAAATATGTTCCTTCTATGCCTAATTTAAGAGTTTTTATCATGAATCGATGTTGAATTTTGTCACATGATTTTTCTGTGCCTATTGAGATGATCATATGATTCTTTTTTTTTTATTCTATTAATGTGATGGATCACATTGATTGATTTGTGTATGTTGAACCATCCTTGCATCCCAGGGATAAATCTCACTTGCTCATGGTGATTGATTCTTTTAAAGTGCTTCTGAATTCTGTTGGCTAGTATTTTATTGAGTGTTTTTGCATCTATATTCATCAGGGATATTGGCTTGTAGTTTTCTTTATAAAATGAGAACTTGTGATAATCTAAAATTAGAAAGCATTCATTGGTCCTGTAGATATCAGAATACATAGCTATTATTTTTGGTTATTAATTGCTTTGTAAACCAAATAGCACACATATGTCCTGCAATTTCTAGAAGTATAATATATATTAGAAGAATCCAGCCAAGTTTATTATACAAGATAATTTTAACAATATAAATTTTTTTAAAAGAAACCATAAAATCAAAGTTCTTAAGGTACAAAAGCAACGACAGAAGCCTCTAGAAAAGGGGAGATACTTACAGGTGCAACTAGTCCAAAAGGGTTTCCCCTGCCCCCCACAGAATTCAAACTATAATACAATGGCACCACCTGTTGATGGAATGGCAGAATTGAAATCCTAAAATTACAAACAACACAATATCAAATATTTAATGGACGTATAAATCAAGTTATAGAACATACATCACTGATCAGTGATTAGGTGACATCTATCAGTGAGATAGTTAGGTGGTAACTGATTTGCTTACATCAATTGTTCTTTGACTTTCTGGCATTCTGTGATATGGCACAGCATTTCTTCAAGGGCTAATCATTTCTTGAACATAAGAAAATATATAACTACCAAATGTAAAATAGATAGCTAGTGGGAAGCAGCCGCATAACACAGGGAGATCAGCTCGGTGCTTTGTGACCACCTAGAGGGGTGGGATAGGGAGGGTGGGAGGGAGCCTCAAGAGGGAGGGGATACGGGGATATATGTATATGTATAGCTGATTCACTTTGTTATAAAGCAGAAACTAACACACCATTGTAAAGCAATTATACGCCAATAAAGATGTTAAAAATAAATTAATTTAATTTAATTTAAAAAAGAAAATATATGAATAAGATCAGTTTTCAATATTTTTAAACTGAAGTATAGTTGATTCACAATGTTGTATTAAGTTCTGTTTTATAGCAAAGTAATTCAGTTATACATACACATATATATATATTCTTTTTTTATATATTATTTTCCATTATGGTTTATCATGGGATATTGAATATAGTTCCCTGTGCTATACAGTAGGACCTTGTTGTTTATCCATTCTGTATGTAAAAGCTTACATCTGCTCACCCCAACCTCCCACTCCATCCCTCCCCCAACCCCCTCCCCCTTGGCAACCACCAGTCTGTTATTCTGTTTTTGTTTCATAGGTAGGTTCATTTGTGTCATATCTAAGTGATATCATATGATATTTGTCTTTCTCCTTCTGACTTACTTCACTTAGTATGATAATCTCTAGTTGCATCCATGTTGCTGCAAATGGCCGTATTTCATACTTTCTGGCTGAGTAGTATTCCATTGTATATATGTACCACATCTTCTTTATCCATTCATCTGTTGATGGACATTTCGGTTGTTTCCATGTCTTGGCTATTGTGAATAGTGCTGCTATGAGCATAGGGGTGCATGTATCTTTTTGAGTTATAGTTTTGTCTGGATATATACCCAGGAGTAGGGTTGCTGGATCATATGGTAATTCTATTTTAGTTTTCTGAGGAACTTCCATACTGTTTTTCAGAATGTAAGTTGTTACACCAACTTACATTCCCACCAACAGTGTAGGAGGGTTCCCTTTTTGCCACACCCTCTCCAGAGTTTGTTATTTGTAGACTTTTTAATGATAGCCATTCTGACCGGTATGAGGTGGTACCACACTGTAATTTTAATTTGCATTTCTCTAATAATTAGCGATGTTGAGCATCGTTTCATGTGTCTATTGACCATGTGTATTTCTTCTTTGGAGAAATGTCTATTTATGTCTTCTGCCCATTTTTTGAGTGGGTTGTTTATTTTTTTGTTATTGAGTTGTATAAGCCGTTCATCTATTTTGGAAATTAAGCCCTTGTCAGTTGCATCATTTGCAAATATTTTTTTCCCATTCTGTAGGTTGTCTTTGTTTTGTTTATGGTTTCCTTTGCTGTGCAAAAGCTTACAAGTTTGCTTGGGTCTCATTTGTTTTTATTTGTATTGCCTTGGGAAACTGACCTAAGAAAACATTGGTACGATTTATGTCAGAGAATGTTTTGCCTATGATCTCTTCTAGGAGTTTTATGGTTTCATGTCTTATGTTTAGGTCTTTAAGCCATGTTGAGTTTATTTTTGAGTATGGTGAGAGGGTGTGTTCTAACTTCATTGATTTACATACAGCTGTCCAACTTTCCCAACACCACTTGCTGAAGGGACTGCCTATTTCCCATGGTATATTCTTGCCTCCTGTGTTGAAGATTAATTGGCCGTAGGTGTGTGGGTGTATTTATGGGCTCTCTATTCTGTTCCATTGATTTATATGTCTGTTTTTGTGCCAGCACCATGCTGTTTTGATTACTGTAGCTTTGCAGTATTGTCTGAAGTCTGGGAGGGTTATGCCTCCTGCTTTGTTCTTTTTCTTCAGGATTACTTTGGCAATTCTCGGTCTTTTATGGTTCCACATGAATTTTTGGATTATTTGTTCTAGTTCTGTGAAAAATGTCTTAGGTAATTTGATAAGGATTGCGTTAAATCTGTAGATTACTTTGGGTAGTATGGCCATTTTAACAGTATTAATTCTTACAATGCAAGAGCATGGAATATCTTTCCATTTCTTTGAATCAGCTTCCATTTCCTTTATTAATGTTTTATAGTTCTCAGTGTATAAGTTTTTCACCTCCTTGGTCAGGTTTATTCCTAAGTATTTTATTTTTGGGGGTGTGATTTTAAAAGGTTTTTTTTTTTACATTCCGTTTCTGATATTTCATTTTTGGTGTAAAAAAATGCAACCAATTTCTGTATGCTAATCTTGTATCCTGCTAACTTGCTGAAATCATTTATCAGTTCTAGTAGTTTTTGTGTGGAGTCTTTAGGGCTTTCTATATATAGTATCATATCATCTGCATATAATGAAAATTTTACTTCTTCCTTTCCAATTTGGATACCATTTATTTCTTTTTCTTGTCTGATTGCTGTGGCTAGGACTTGCAATACTGTGTTGACTAGAAGAGGTGAGAGTGGGCATCCTTATCTTGTTCCAGATTTTAGTGGGAAGGTCTTCAGCTTTTCACCATTGAGTATTATATTGGATGTGGGTTTGTCATAAGTAGCTTTTATTATATTGAGATATGTTCCCTCTACACCCATTTTGGTAAGAATTTTTAATCATGAATGGGTGTTCAATTTTGTCAGATGCTTTTTCTGCATTTATTGAAATGATCATGTGGTTTTTATCTTTTCTTTTGTTTATGTGGTGCATCACATTGATTCATGTGCATATGTTGAAGCATCCTTGTGAACCTGGGATGAATCCTACTTTGTTGTGATGTAAGATTAGTTTTCTATTTTTTTTATAGATCTTTATTGGAGTATAATTGCTTCACAATACTGAGTTAGTTTCTGTTGTACAACAAAGTAAATCAGCCATATGCATACATCTATTCCCATATCCCCTCCCTCTTGCATCTCCCTCCCACCCTCCCTACCCCACCCTTCTAGGTTGTCAGAAAACATCGAATTGATTTCCCTGTGCTATGCTGCTGCTTCACACTAGCTAACTGTTTTACATTTGGTAGTGTATATATGTCGCTGCTACTCTCACTTTGCCCCAGCTTCCACCTCCCCCACCCCATGTCCTCAATCCATTCTCTATGTCTACGTCTTTATTCCTGCCCTGCCAGTAGGTTCATCAGTACCTTTTTTTTTTTTTTTTTTTTTTAGATTCCATATATATGCGTTAGCATATGGTATTTGTTTCTCTCTTTCTGACTTACTTCACTCTGTACGACAGACTCTAGGTCCATCAACGTCACTACAAATAACTCAAGATTAGTTTCCTTACATAAATTTTAAAGCAAATTATAGAAGAAAAATACTGTAAGATTGATTTTTTATATAACACATAGTGACATTGGATTGAACATTCGGAATCTACAGAATGTTTAAAAATAACTTTATAAAACATACTCTCAGCAGCATACTAGTACTTGCAAGAAAATAAGAGATAACCCCATGGACCAAACCTAAAGAAGAGCTCCCAAAAAAGACCAATAATCCAATGAGTTGGATATTCCCCAGCTGTCCTGGAGGAAGGCATGTGTGTGTTGGGGGTTGGGGTTTGCTTTCAAAATTCTTGGGTTTTCATAATTCAGAAAGAGTCATGTACCACAATGTTCATTACAGCACTATTTACAATAGCCAGGACATGGAAGCAACCTAAGTGTCCATCGACAGATGAATGGATAAAGAAGATGTGGCACATATATACAATGGAATATTACTCAGCCATATAAAGGAATGAAACTGAGTTATTTGTAATGAGGTGGATGGACCTAGAGTCTGTCATACAGAGTGAAGTAAGTCAGAAAGAGAAAAACAAATACTGTATGCTAACGCACGTATATGGAATCTTAAAAAACAGTACTGATAAACCTAGTGGCAGAGCAGGAATAAAGACACAGACATAGAGAATGGACTTGAAAACACGGGGGGGAAGGGGAAGCAGGGACGAAGTGAGAGAGTAGCATTGACATACATACACTACCAAATGTAAAATGGATGACTAGTGGAAAGCTGCGGCATAGCACAGGGAAAGCAGTTCGATGCTTTGTGATGACCTAGAGGGGTGGGGTAGGGAGGGTCAGAGGGAGGCTCAAGAGCGAGGGGATACAGGGATATATGTATACATATAGCTGATTCGCTTTGTTGTACAGCAGAAACTAACTCACCATTGTAAAGTAATTATACTCCAATAAAGATACAAAAACAAAATTCTTGGGTTTTTAAGGCATCAAATCAAAAGATGGTAACTTGAACTTGTGTGATGTCACTAATTGAAACTGAGACTTTCAAATGGCTGTACCTTTAGTGAAAGCATAGAATAAAAAGAAAATATGCCCAACACTCAAAAAACAAATAAGTAAGCTTGTCTGTCTTGACACAGAATCTCGATGGATCAATAAAAAGTCAGATTTGAGAATTTGTGATAAGGGGTTTTCCTCACATAGGATGAAGTTCTTATTTCCACTCTCTATGTGGTCCAGGAATATTTCAGCTCAGAAACCATCTTAAAATTGGTCTATGGCTACACAATACTCCAAATTCAAAATCTCTTTGGGGGCAAATATTCGATCTAGATATTACAGCCATACAAGGTTCCCACAAATAAAACTTAATTGAAAATAAGCTTGGGAGTTCCCTGGTGGCCTAGTGGTTAGGATTCTGGGCTTTCACTGCTGTGGCCTGGGGTCAGTACCTGGTCAGGGACCTGAGATACCATAAGCAACACAGCGTGGCCAAAAAAAAAGTCTTCATAATCCAAATCATAAAACTAACAAGAAAACATTTCCTCATAAGTGAGTCAGAAAATACTATTATAAAAGTTCTGGAAAATCTGGAAAACAATCAAAGGTTTTGATGTGTATAAATAAAAATAAAATAACTGATTTAAAATTCAAATAAGTTGGCTAAAAGCAGGAAAGACAGAGGTAAGTAGAGATTAATAAATAGAAGACTTTATTTCACAAAATTATATATAATTTTGTAGAGAAAAATAAACAGAAAATACAGAAGTCAAGTTGAGGCATAGAAGATGGAATGACTAAACCCAACATATGTCTCTTCAGATTTCCAGAGACAGAAAATAATGACTGAGAGAGGGACTTCCCTGGTGGCACAGTGATTAAGAATCTGCCTGCCAATGCAGGGGAAACGGGATCGATCCCTGGTCCGGGAAGATCCCACATGCCGCAGAGCAACTAAGCCCGTGCACCACAACTACTGAGCCCACGTGCCCCAACTACTGAAGCTCACACGCTTACAGCCCTTGCTCCACAACAAGAGAAGCCACCACAATAGGAAGCCCGTGCACCGCAATGAAGAGTAGTCGCAACTAGAGAAAGCCCGCACGCAGCAACAAAGACCCAACACAGCCAAAAATAAATAAATTTTTAAAATAAATAAATAAATAATGGCTGAGAGAAAATATTAAAAATTAAATGGCTGAAACCTTTTCCAAATTGATGAAAGACCTGATTTTCCAATTTGAAAATGTACAACAAACACCAAGCAGGATAAATAGAAGTGAACCATACCGAGATAACACAATAGAAAACCAAAGATAAAGACATGTTCTCAATGCAAACAGAGAGACAAGACAGATTTCCTAAAAACAAATGACCATTAGATAAACTAAAGACTTCTCAAAAGTAACAATAAACTACAGACAACTGTAGAATGTTATCTTTAAGGAGTAAGAGAAAACAACTCCCACCTTATTCATACATTTTATTTTTATTGAACAAACATTTACATGGCACTTACCATGAGCCAGCACTCTTTAGGACCTTACAAATGTTAACCCATTTAACTGACATAATTTAAGCCTCATAAGCCCATAATGTAGGTACAATTTTAAACTTTCATTTCACTGATAAGAAAATTGAGGAACATCGAGGTAAAGTAGTATTCTCAAAGACATATAGCAAGGAAGAACCTGAACTTGTATTTTGTACCTAACGAAACTATCACTGAAGAATAAGACATTTTTACAAACAAATATATAGTGACCACAAAAAGCTTCTCATTAGCAGAATTCAGAAAAGATATGCTTTAGGAAGTAAGAAGTTAAATCCTAAAAGAAGGGATGGTAAACAAAAATAAACCTTAAGTATAAAAAAGAGAAACATAATTTATAGATGACTTAAACATGGGAAAACTAAGTATTGGATACCACCACTACTTATTCAGTTTATTACTTACAGAAAAAAGGATAATTTTCCAGATAGATATAACAATTCCAAATGTGTAAACACCTAATATATAATATAGGAATATATATAAAGCAATGCTTGGCACAAGAAAAAATACTGGCAAATCTGTACTAACCATGGGAGATCTAACATTCTCCTCCCCAGATGACTAATGAACTAGATTTTTTTAAAGTTTTAAGGCTGTGGATGGATAAAACAATGAACTGACATTTTAATTTACTAGTAATACACAGAAGCTTGTACCAAAATATCAGAGAGCAGATATTCTTCTCAATCATGCACAAAACTTTTATAAAAATTCACCATGAACTAAACCTGAAAGCAAGTCTCACCAAATACCAGAGTATCAGGATCACAAAAATGTGTGTCTGCTGAACAGAATATAATTAAACCAGAAATTAATAATAAATAGATTCCTCTAAGAAATATTTGAAGATTTAAAATTTACTTGGAAATAACCAATGAGTTAAGAAAGAAAAATCATGGGAATCATTAAATATTTGAACTGAATGATAATTATGAACATGCTATATATCAAAACTTGTATAATTCTTAGATAGTAATTTTGTAGCACTAAATGCTACATTAAAAAGATTGAAAAATAATGAACTAACCATTCAACTCAAGAAGTTAGGAAAAAGAACAACAAAAAACCAGAACATGATCATTTTGCAACTCCTAATGAATTAATTGACTCAGGCAAGGATTTTCAGTGGATGCTTAACCATTAGATAAAAGGTTGACAGAAAATTGAATGGACACAGAGCTAAAGTAGAGCCTACAGATTACCCACTGGTGACCCCTTCCTCAAGTGATCAATTTTAACAACAATAATTAGACACCCAGCCCTTTGATGTGATACAATGAGAAATACGTAGCTTTATTCTTAAAGTGTTCTTACAAAGAAGTGTTTTGCCGTCGAATTAATTTATTCAAATTAATCAAATAAAATATTTACCCCTAAACTTTCAATTTACAGGAAGTACCAAAATGTATAGTAAGGTACAAGTCAAATAATCCCCACAAGGAAACAATCATACACATTTTAAAAAATCAGATATTCTAAAGTAAAATTGATCCAGTCTCTTCAAAAAATTAATGTCATGGAAAAAGGAGAGAGAAGAGGAATGTTGTATATTAACATATTCTTTAGAGAAACGCCACATATTGTCATTGATTGAACCATGGTCTGAAGCAACTAGCTTTAAAGAGCATTGTATGAACTACTGGAGACATCTGAGTAATGTGAAATAATATTATTTTAGGGAACTATTATTAATTTTGTTAGAAGTGATCATGCTGTTATGATTATGTAGAAAAGTATCTTAAATTTAGAGATGCATACTGAAATAATTACAGGTATCTTGTTACGATATCTGTAATTTATATTCAAAAATTTACCAAAAATAGATGAAACAAATGACTTCATTGTTAAATCTAGGACAGAGATATTTATAATCCTCTCCTCTTTTTATTTTTTTTGTATGTTTAAAATCTTTTTTATAATAACAAGTTTCACAAGTGAAAACCAAAGAAAATAGAAGCAGCCTTGGGGCTCTACTATTGTTTGCTTTAGAAGGGGTTAATGTGAACCAGACCTCTGTCTGTCTAGACTCCAGTCTCACCTATGGCTGCCTCCCAATGTTGCAGAACGTGTAGCACCAAAAGATTCAGGAGCAGACGTCATTCATCCTTCAGCGAGTGTGGCATTCTGCCTGAGCAGAAGCCCTGCTAGTCATCCTGACGCTAAATGAACCAGAGAGGTGATGATCATACACCTTTTCCTCCTCTGGTTTTGTACACAGCATTCCAATGTCAACTCTGAGTCAAGCAGACTTGGACAGCTCCCACTGAAGATATCCAGAAAAGCTGCGGAGACAGTCCAGGATAAAATTCAAAGCAGCTTCAACTCAGGGAACCAATTTTCCTATCCAGTTTTACCACTGCTGACTTCGTTTAAAACCAGTAGCATGTTCTTTTCTGGCTGTCCCGTTCTATCCAGTTTCTGAGCTTTACCCAACAGAAATTGCCATTCTTCTTCCAGAACATAGATGAAGAATTAGATATTAGACGGGCAAAAAATTAAGCAGCTCAATTCCATATTCATTTATTACAGTCTCAACCTGCCCAAAGGGGATTTAGTAAATGCTGTGAGGGGCTCAGACAAGCCCTAGAAGAAATCACTAGTAACAGCGGGAAAGAAAGGTGTTGAGCATTAAAGGCAAACTGTGCTATAGAACTCCAGAAAAAGCGCTATCTATAGAATAAAACATGAGGCAGGCTATGAATAATGATGGGTTTTTTTCCACTTTATCAATCCTTTCATTTCTTTTTCTTGCCTTGCTGACTAGGACCTCCTTTTTGTGTTGAATAAAAGTCATGATAGTAGGCCTCCATAATTTGTTGCCAGTCTAAAAGGGAAAATGTTCTAGTTCCTCCACTAAGTATGATGTTGCCAAAGGCTCTTTTGTTTTTGGTACCTGTAATGGACGCTATTAGCCTCTACCCAGATTCCTTTCATTGAACCAGTCAGTGTAGTCATTCCCCAGCTACTGGAAATTATCATCAGTTAAAGTTTACAGTTGCCCCTTTCTACAAAAAGTTACCCTTGACCGAACTGGAGCTCCTGGGGCAACCAGTGTCGAATGACTGACACACACGGGATTGCAAAGACCAAACACTTTGTAAATACCAATGAGACACTGAAGGACATGTAGGCTCATGTTCATTAATCAGCAATCTAAGACAAAGTATGTGACTCAAAAATTCTCCTAGGCAGCATTTAAAAAAAAAACCCAAAAACTCATTTTCTGCAGTGAGGGAACAAACAAACCTGAAGGCCAGATATACAATGTATTTGTGAGAGTAGCAGAACTTCAGAGAAGGCCAACTTTTCCATGTCCAAGTCAGGGCCCTGATCATAAAGAAGTGGGATTCAGAGATTTGGGAAGGACGTACCTAGCCTCGGTTTCTCAATACGTGTGCCGGTTCACAGACAGCTTGAGTATCCTCACATTATGGCAGTTGGCTTCCCACAAAGTGGAATCTCTAAGAGATCAGGCAGAACTGCAATACCTTTCATGACTGAGTTTTAGAAATCACGTATCATTACTTCCACAATATTGTGTGGGTCACACAGTTCAGCCCCATTCAGTGTAGGAGGGGACTACTCAAGGGCAGGGCTCATTGGTTGCCGTCTTGGAGGTCCCACAGACCACCCTTTGTCCTCTAATAATAAGTCTCTCCTACATGTAACATCTATTTATTCCCTGCCTAAAGGCCCTAAGAGTCTCATACCATTATAGCATCAGCTTGAACTCCATGAACCTTATCTAAATTAGGTGGGTATGAGCTTCCTTGCCTGTAGTTTCTGAAGACTTGGGAGCTGAGACAAGTTGCCTGGTCCATACACCCATCACAATGGTGGGGCAGGATAGGATAATCACAATAGTATCTTCCATCCAAAACTGGTAAAAGAGGAGGTGTACAGGAGTTATGGGTCCCTAACATTTCTGAAATATAGAAGGACACAATGGGACATGTGTTGATAGTTCCTCGATTTAGGGCTTAAGTCCTGGGGATGATTCACTGTAGTTTTGGGTCTGCTCTCTGAGCTCTTGGTTTTTTAAGTCACCCTTCCTTTTACCGTGAAAGGTATCTCATGTTTACAGCTAGGTAGTTTTCTCAGCCTTCTTCCTATATAAATTTAAGGGTTCAAAGTCCAAGTTTTATTTTTATTGTCTCTAATCCTTTCTGTCCAAACTGGTACTGTTTCTATAAGTATGATTATTTTTTAAACTTTGTGGGTCTCCTGTGAATCTTATCAGAATTTAATCTATTGGAAAATAGCCACACTATGGCTCTCTTTGAGATAAGCCTTTTTCTAATTGGACTTCCCAGTGAGGCTGCTGAAGTATAACATACTTTAGATTCTTAGAAGCCCTTCTGTTTAAAGTAGAAGATCCATGAGACACACACCCTTAAAATCTTTAGAGGGTCTTTTGTTTGCTTGATTTTTCTAAGGTTTTTACAGTCACATTCTTCTTTTCATCTTTAGATCATGTTTTTTTACATTTCCCTGTATTTAATCTTCTCCTGGAAGCCATTTCTTAACTTTTACATCATTTGTCATACAGAAAGTCTAGGGATTCTCCAAACCAGCAAGGCCTAGCTCTTTTATGCTTAACCGTTATTTCTGGACCGTATTGCTCTCCTCTTGCATTTTACTACAGGTGACAAGAAGAAGCCAGCTGGCACATTCAACACTGTGCCTGGAAATCTTCTAAGCTAGATCACCTGGTTCACTAAGGAAATTTTCTACTTTCTGCATTACTGCAGGAGATAGCATGTTACACAGGGATCCCTTTCTCTGTAGTTTCCAATATTTTTCTCACTTTCCTTTTCTCACTTTCCTCACTGTTGGTCTCCTTGGAACCACCAGGCTTCCACTAACAGTCTCTTTGCTGCCATTTAGGCTTTCACTAACATTCCTTTTAAAGGCCTTCTATGTGGCACATATATACAATGGAATATTACTCAGCCATAAAAAGGAACGAAACTGAGTTATTTGTAGTGAGGTGGATGGACCTAGAATCTGTCATACAGAGTGAAGTAAGTCAGAAAGAGAAAAACAAATACTGTATGCTAACGCATATATATGGAATTTTAAAAAGCGGTACTGATGAACCTAGTGGCAAGGCAGGAAAAAAGACGCAGACGGAGAGAACGGAATTGAGGGCATGGTGGGGAAAGGGGAAGCTGGGATGAAGTGAGAGAGTAGCATTGACGTATACACACTACCAAATGTAAAATGGATGGCTAGTGGGAAGCAGCAGCATAGCACAGGGAGATCAGCTCGGTGCTTTGTGACCACCTAGAGGAGTGGGATAGGGAGGGTGGGAGGGAGACGCAAGTGGGAGGAGATATGGGGATATATGTATACATAGAGCTGATACACACTGTTGTACAGTAGAAACTAACAAGATGTTGTAAAGCATTTATACTCCAATAAGGATGTGAAAAGAATAAATTTAAAAGGCCTTCTGCTTTTACCCACTGCCTAGACTCAAAGCAATTCCTAGATTTTTTAGATTTTTAGAGTAGTGCCACACTCCCAGTATCAAAACCTGTACTAATTATCTATTGCCACATAACCAATTACCTTCAAATTTCATGATTTAGAATAAAAATAAACATGTATCACGTCCTAGCTTCTTTAGGCAGGAATTTGGGTGCAGCTTGGCTGGGTAGTTCTGACTGAGCGCTTCTCATGAGGTTCAGTCAGATGTCAGCTGGGGCTGCAGTGATCTAAGGGCAGGAGTGGGACTGGGGCACCCATGTCAAGGTGACTCACTCACATGGCTGTCGAGGTGTTTGGCTGCTGGGGGAACGTTTTAGTTCTTCTGTATGTGAGCCTTTCCACTGGACTATCCACATGCTCACGACACAGCAGCTGGCTTCCCCCTGAGGGGGGGATCCTAACGAACAAACGTGGAAACTGCAGTCCCCTTTATGACTTAGCTGCAGAAATCACACAGTGTCACTTGTGCAATATCTTATTGGTCACTTCTTGGAAGGGACTACACAGGACATGAACAGCAGGAGATAAGGGTCACTGGGAGCCCTCTTGGAGGCTGGCCACCCCAGATATACTTGACATTCATCAGACTTTTCATATTTGGATTTCTATTCAAAGAATAAGAGTAGGAAGTAGGAAAGGTCAAGTGGAAGCCCCTGGGACTGCTCCTCCAGCTGAGACAGAACATCAAGTACAACATGGCATCCTGAGGGGAATGTCAAAGATTAGTGCCACACTAGAAGACTTAAAGGATGCTGGGGTAATGGTGGCCAGCATGTTCTCCATTTAATTCACCAGTCTGGCCCCTCCCGAAACTGGATGGATAAAGGTGGATGTCAGCAGATTACTACAAACTTAGCTAAAGAGTGGCCCTGATTGCAGCTGCCGCACAGGCTGTGGTATCTTTACCACAGTTGATTAAAACGACTTTGGGTACATGGAATATGGCTATTGACGTGATGAATGTGTCTTGTCATTACCTATCTGGAAGGAGGATCAGAGAGAGTTCACATTCACACAGGATGGACAACAGTACATATGCACCGTCTGGCCCCAAATTTGTATTTATTTTGCTGCTCTCTGTCACTGTATACCCCAAGAGATTGGGACTATCTAGAAATTGCACAGAACAGCACATGGATACAGTGTATCGATGGTGCATTATCTATCGCTGCGTAACAAAGGGCCCCAAAGCTTAGTGACTTAAAATGACAATAAATATTTATTATCTCACGTAGTTTCTGTTGGTCAGGAATTTGGGAGCAACTTAGCTCAGAGGTTGTGGCTCAAGGTCTCTGATGAGTTTACAGTCAAGGTGTTAGTCAGGACGGCAGTCATCTGATGTCCTGCCTGGTGGTAGAGGTCCCACTTTCACCTAGGCTCACACACATGACTGGTGAGTGGGTGCTAGCTATAGACAGAAAACCCCAGTTTCTCATCACATGGATCTCTCCTTAGGGCTACTTGAGTGTCTTTGTAACATGGCAGCTCGCATCCCCTAAGAAAGTAAGGAAGAAACTTTCATGACCTTGACTTGGGAATGATAGCTGTATCCATTGTGGAAAGGGAATACACAAATGCAGAAGTAGCAGAAGGAGAGAACCACTGGGGACATCCTTGGAGTCTGGCTACTGCACAGGACACCCTGTTAACTGGACCTGTTAACTAAGAGGTGGCAAGTACTCTGGATGCATGAAGAGGGTAAGAGATAAACTCTACAAAGATTCAAGGGCCTACCAAATCGGTGAAATCTTAATGGGTTCCACTGTCTGGGCATTTCAAGACATCCCTCCAAAATAAAGGACAAGTTATTGTACCTTGCACCTCCTGCCACTGAGAAGGAACAATGCTGCGTAGCTTGCTTTATGCTTCAGAAGCAATACATTCCATACTAGAGTATAGTGTTCAGTCTCATTCATCATGTGAAACAGAAGTTTTGAGTGGAGCCTAGAGCAAGAAGATACCTTGCTGCAAGGTCAGGCTACAGTTAAAGCAACTCTGCCCCTTCCTCCATATAATCTTACAGCCCTTGTGTTTCCCAAGATAACATATCTGTGGGGAAGAAAAAAAGCTGGGTGGACCCGCAATGCACCCCAGTAGGAAATTTGCAGCACAGAACAAAGGCCAGTTCCTCACTTGTCCCCAACTTCGGGATTCTCCTTGCAGCTTTGCCAACTGTCCTGGCAAATTCTCGATTTTTCTTCGCACTTGCTATTTCCTCTGCCTGAAATACTCCTTCATCACACATCTTGGCTCATGCTTACACGTCTCTGCTTACACACCACTTTATTGTGAGTCAGGGATGGGCGCTATTTAATATTGCAGTCCCCTACTCCTCACCCACCACTCTATTCTTCTTTCTCTGCTTTATTTTTTCCCAGAGAATTTAAGGTAACACACTATATACTTCATTTATCTGTTTTTCTCCATGTCATTCGCGTTAGAGTGTAAATTCAATGAGGGCAAGGATATTTGTCCATTTTTTTAAACTGCTTGATCCCCTATATATATATATATATAGTTATTGAGTGAATGACCCCAGATTTTAATTGCCTAATGAATATCTTCATCTCATTGCTGCCAAGACACTGATCAGTCATTATCTCCCACGCCCTGCGATAGGCAGAGGGGTGCATGCCTCCAAAGATGCTCATGTCCTAATCCCTGCAATTTGGGAATATAACCTATGTAACTGGGGAATCAGGCTTCAGATAAAATTAAGATTGCTGATTAGCTGACCTTAAAATAAAGAGATTATCCCAGAGTAGCTGGATGGGCTCAGTGTAATCATGAGTCCTTAAAAGTGGAAGAGGAACAACTCAATGTAATCATGAGTCCTTAAAGGTGGAACTGGAACAACTCCAGTTCTCATGTACTGGCTTCAGTCAACTTCAGCCTTCAGAAGTCAAACTCTCGTTCATCTAGTCCTACTCCCACACCTGGAACCTACAGCTTTAATCCCCATTCGTGTTTCTAGTATGTTTCTGGTCAACAGAAATGCTAATTTGGTATTGACGCAGAGTTGTGTTTTATTAACTTTTTAATAGCACCGTCTTTTCTTAGTAGATCACCAAGTTTTATCTGTTGCGCTTCTAAAATGTCCACGGAAGTTGCCCCTCGTTGAAATCTCCATGGACTTCTCTAGTCAAGTGCTAAGCGTCTCTTCATGATTGCATTTATTCCAATAACTTCCTTCCTAACTGGTTTAGATGTTTCCAGGCTTTCTCATCTCACTGTATTCTTCCAGGTAGCATTATAAAATTGAAAGATGATGTTATCACTCCTCTATTAAAAAATCTTAACTAGCTCCTGTTATATTTAGGATAAAGTTTGTTTATTAAGGACCAAGGCCATAGACCCTGGAATCAAATCGCCTGTGTTCTGAACCTTGTTTCAGCACAGATTCTAGGTCAGAAAAACATAGGTTTGCATCCTGGTTTTTCCATTTCCTGCGTGATTCAGGGCAAAGTCCTTATCCTTCTAGGAGATCATTGTAGTACTTCACTGAGTTTTGAGGGTTTTGTACTGTAATACATGTAAGGAGCTTAGTACAGTAACTGGCAATTTGTGCTCAATCAATATTTGCTTCTATAACTGTGTAAGATAGTATTCAATATTCTTAAGATTCTGGCTCTCGATATTCTATTCAGACTGCCCTAACAAAATGCCAGAAATTGAGTGGTCTAAACAATAGAAATTAATGTTCTCGCAGTTCTGGAAGCTGCAAGTACAAGACCAAGGTGCTGTCAGCATTGGTTAATGGTAAAGCCTCTCTTCCTGGCTTAGAGAATGCTGCCTTTTTACTGTGCCCTCACATGGCCTTTTGTCTGTGTATACATGGAGACAGACAGAGAGAGAGAGAGAGAAGTAGAGAGAGGGAGAGACCTGGTGTCTCTTCCTCTTCTTATTAGGACACCAGTTCTATTGGATTAGGGCCCCATTTTTATGACCTCATTTAACCTTAATTACCTCTTTAAAGGCACTATCTCCAAATTCAGTCCCATTGAGGTGAGAGCTTCAACATATGAATTCAGAAGAGACACAATTCAGTCTATGGCACCCTCCTTAACCTGACATTCTTCACTCATCTCTCTCTAGTGACACAAATACCAGGCTCCTGCCACAATGGGTTATTTCATGCCTAAATGTGCATCCTCCCTTTCTTCTCTAGTCAAAATTCTATCCAGTTCAAACTTCTCTGATGCCTTCTCCAGCTCAAATGCAGGAATAGTTCATCTTCCACCTTTCCTCCTACGCTTCCTTGTTCAAACCATTAATATAGCTAATATAAGAATAGGGTTTTTCATTGTGCATATTTCTTTTACATACAATGTACTCTGTTAAATTCCATAATTATTGTACGATGTAATTCTTATTAATAAGCTTATTTTATGTATGTGGCAACTGAGGCTCAAAAAGTTATTTATTGGTGCCATTAAAAAATGTGCTTTTGCTGCGTCGCACGGGGAGATCAGCTCGGTGCTTTGTGACCACCTAGAGGGGTGGGATAAGAGAGGGTGGGAGGGAGGGAGATGCAAGAGGGAGGGGATATGGGGATATATGTATATGTATAGCTGATTCACTTTGTTATATAGCAGAAACTAACACAACATTGTAAAACAATTATACTCCAATAAAGATGTTTTTAAAAATGTGCTTTTTTATGGATAATGGCACCATTCACTGATTATGAAACATTGAAAGGGGAGCAGGTTTTATGGGGAAGGATGTTTGATTTGGCACATACTGAGTTTGAAGCACCTATGACACAGCCAAGTGTGCATATATTATGTACTCATCTAATATAGCTAGTTCTGGATTAATATGCAAGTTTGGATTTGATCTTAGTTAAAATGTTAGCACAAGTAAGTGATCAGTGGCAAATGACTAACCTCTTTTATTCTGTGTTAGTGAAGAATAATGTTAAATTATTTGTTTACTCTTTATGCTTGCTCAACATTCTTTTCCTTCTCACTCCTTCCATATATTTAAACTTCTAAACAGCCAATTTTTTAAATCATAGAAGTTGAGCAGGATCTAAAGTAAATGGGATATTAAGAGATGATCAAAGTTAGTCCTCTATAGATGAAGAAAGCACAGTATAGCGAGTTAAGTGACTCATCCAAGGTCACAGTACCCAAATAAAAACTAACATTCAGTTTTCTAATTCCTATCAAAAGTCTATTCCATTATATCAGTGATTCCCAAACAGTATTCTGCAGAACATAAACTGTGAGAAGGTCAGTGAACAAAATGATTCAAATGTGTCTTTAATAAATGTGTCTTTTAACCCTGAATATAATCCCATCTCTTGTTTAACTTTATTTAGCCCCACATTTAGCCCCTTTTCCACCAGGTATTAATGTTCGTAGGAAATGCTTTGGGAAATGATACACTGTGTTATACTTGAGTATGACAATGGTGGGTTTAAAAGGAACTTGGTATGCTTGATAGGAAAATTATCCTGCTGAGATGAGGTTAGGGTCATGCAAAGGAAAGAGTTTCATTTGCTTGATAGATTTACACTGTTATTGGAAGACATAGGGCATATAAATTAAGTAGTTTTATTAATAAATGAGTAGGGGATTGTCTTATCAACCTGCCTAGAACTTATTAATCTTATTGTAGGGTAGGTTTTTTGAAAGATTGATTTCTCCTAAATAAGTGGTACTGCAAATACACTAAATTAGGAGTCGAGGGCTTCTAGTTAGAGAATTGTTCTTTTCATGATACTTGCTAAGAACCTGGTAATGAAGCTGTTTTGCTTTTAGTTGACAGGGGAATTTGGGGAAAGACAAGAAGATAATTAAGCACAGAGTTAGTGTTTGATAATGAGTAATTAATACTGCTTCTGTGAAGTAGTAAAGATGGCTAAAGAGAATTAATTATTATGGAAATCTAAGCCCAGTTTTATGGAAGTGCCCTGACTTGAATTTGAAAGAAAGAGAAATACCACAAATAAAACTTAATGTGTGAACAGGAAGTTTCTGATATTTTAAAACTCTCTTTTAGGATTAAAGATCTTTTATGCAACCTATGTGCATCTTAATGAGACACATCAATTTAATCAAAACCATTGATGGTCCTAAGGAAAAAAAATAATAGTATGCTAAAGTATGGAGTAAGATAAATACTCCGAAGGAAATTTACATAATTTCCAAGTCATTATAAAAAAGAAAAAGGCTTTATTGTCCTGTACCAGAAATATATGCAACAAACTTGATTGTTTGCAATTTTTATTTTCCTATGTAATTACTGAATAAGAACATTTTAAATGACAATCAATTTGCATTTTTACTCTAATTTCACGATTTAAATGTAGTAAGTAATGAATAATTAAGGAACATAAATAATTTAACATTAATCAAATATTCCTACTTAAAAATATGTCCTGCTAATTAAAAAATGTAGAACACTGCAAATAAAGACTATAATCTAAAGGTGGAAAGAACATACGTATCAATGTCTACCCAAGATTCTGCCAGCTTCCCCACAGCCGGAAACTAAGAAAAATCACAGATCAAGAAAGAATTCATTTTCAAAAATACATTTTGAAAGTATAGCTTTTTCTTTCTATCTATGGACAGTTAATCAAATCTATAACTACTATCTGTATATTAATGGAAGGAAACCAAATGTGGCAAACAGCTCTGAACTTAGAGTTCTGCCACTTACAGGATCTATGAACATTGACCCTTCTCTGTCTTTCAGGAAGTGAAATAATTATGCAAATTGTAAATCACCCATGCAAATATTAGATATTTAATTGGACCAGTCAATGGGACTTCCCCTGGTTCCCTCACTTACTGAAAGATAGTGAATTCTTAAGTTCCAGTAAAGACAAGTTTCATTCTGTCATCTAACAGCTACTGAGACCCAGGTACATTCAAGGCTCTGTATTAGGTACTATGAATAAGACAGGTCCTTGGCTTCCATAAACGTATACCGCATGAGAGGAGTAAATAGTTCTTTGCAAATATAAGCAACTTATAGATAAGGTACTATGAAATTTCATAAGCTACAATTTTTCCTTTACGTTGTAATAACTGGAGAAAGCTTTACTACAAAGTGCCACTTACACTACGTCCTGAAGAATGGGTAAGATTTGGTTTGAAAAACTAGTAAGCTAAAGGATATTCCGAAGGGAATAACAACTAGGAGGAAGGCTATGGATATGGTTCCGGCACTTTGAACAGTTCCTTTTAACTACAGCAAAGGTTGCTTAAGTCGGAAATAAAGTATAAATTAGCAAACCTTCTTACTTGCTACTTGAAAGAAACCCATCAGAGTTTGCCTTTTCGTTGTAAATTCAAAGGTCAGCCAGAATAAATTCCCTTCTTTTGAAGCAGCACAGATAGAAGTTTTCACCCAAACTAAATTTAACTGAATGCTTGTCAATGATTTATAACCTGGTCTTTAGCCCACACACCCTACAGTCTAGAAAACTGTAGATGAAATTGCTCTACCATTTACAAACAGGCCGCTTTGAATCTGTTTTCCTCTAAGTAGCTTTGTAATTCTGCGTTAGACACCTGGGAGAGACATTTCCAGTGCCCATTACGCGATATTTTTCGGTTCTGTTAATAGTTGGTTTGACTTTATATGACTGATCAAGGGACTGACAGCCTTCAATTTATCGGCGGCTCCTCGACACAGACACGGATGTTTCCTCATGAGGATTCAACCATCGTCTCAAAGCTCTGGTTTGGCAGAATTAATATTACACATTTTAAGGTATAGGCCACGTTTCTGGGCCCTAGGGCTTGGGCCTCAGACACCCCAGCTAAGCCCAAAGCAGTGCGGACAGGAAGGAGGTATTCCAGGGGTAGAAATATGCCAACGCCCACGGGATGCGATGCTCCTCCCAACACAAAAGACGCCACCGCACCACCGGGCCCTGGGACTGAGCTCAGAAACCGCCAGGTGCTCGCCAAGCCGCCCTCGGCCCTTCCCAACCCCCCCCACTTCCGCTTCCGGGGAGGCGCCGCCTGCCCCTCCGGCCTTGGGGGCGGTAGTGAAAGAGAAGCCGGAAGTGGCCCCAGTACTTCCGGTGCGGGAAACTCCTCGCTGCCGCTCCGAGCGGGCTTGACAGGCGCGGTCCCTGCAAGTAGGTCTCGCTCCTGTTGCCTTCCTCCCGTCTAGCCTTCCAGCTCGTTTGCCGCTGCCCTCCCGCCACGCCGGTCTCCGAAGCCGCCCCTTCCCCATGTGCCGGGGCAGGAGTCCGGAAAGCCAAGGCCCGCTCGCCGGTACCCCATCATGTCCGAACTGACTAAAGAGCTGATGGAGCTGGTGTGGGGCGCCAAGAGCAGCCCCGGTCTCTCTGACACCATTTTCTGCCGCTGGACGCAAGGTACCCTGGCTGGACTCTGGCTTCCGGCCGCCGCTCCCTTTGGCCCCGCGAGAGTCGAGCCGTGACGCCTCTCGCGCCAGCCGGTTCGCGTGCCCCGCACTCCGTCCCGGTTCCCCTGCTCAGCTCAGAAACGGGACTTCCTAGAAAAGCCCTGCCTGCCCTGAGGGTTAGAGGCTGAGTAGGGGAACGGTGCCAGCGGGCCGCCAAAGACCCGAGGCGCCCCTGCCACTCCCTGGGCTGCCTTTGGGCTGGAGAGGAGGAGGGGGCGGCTGCCGGGCTGCAGCGGGTGACACGGAAGGTGTGCCCTGTGCCCCGGCGTCCGTTCCTCCAGCAGGGCTCCGGCCGCCTGCATCTTTACCCCCTAGCGAGTCTGGTCGTTTGGTCTCATTTTGGAGAGAGGGAAGTCCACGTGAAAGTCGCAGTGGTTAATTCCAGAAAGCGATTGTGTTGCTTGTATTTCAGTAAGGCGGGGTTAGGCGTGGTACTCGGTGCAGAAATGGAATGTTGCGGCTGCAGAGTGTTTGTTCCCTTGACCCGAAGTGTCCCCGGTTTTGAGGTGGTGTAGGATCTGTTCCAGTTCAAAGGAATACGGCCCATAGGACTTCCTGTGCCGATCTAATTACCCAGACAGGCTTTTGAGTTATATAAGAAGTTTTGTTAATACCACGAGTAATTGTGAAATGAGAAAATACCATCTATTGATATTTATTAGCCATCATCCCTAACTCGTAAGTTTTAATATTAAAACACAACGGGCACATTACTTCAGGTGACTTAAAAGGGACAATGGTGAGGTTGAGGTTAAGAGCGTAGTGTTTGGAGTCAGGAGGATGGGTGATGGCTGTAGGTAAAACATCACAAGCACACAAATAATAGCTCTTTAGTACTGTTACTAAAACATTTTGTTATTAAAATATTTATTTAGAAAATACCGATTCTCAGAGGGTTTGGGGGAAGTTTAGCGTAGTAAATCTAAGTCCTTACTTCGTAATGCGTATTTAGTGACAAAAATTCAGGGTTTAAGTAATCCCTTCCTTCCTGCCAGATACTTGTAAGAGCTGGTAAAATTAGAATCGTAATATATTACAGTCAGGTAGGTTATTTAGTCCATTACTCTTGTTCTGAAGATGAGAAGAATGAGTTGTGAAGGGTTAAACGACCAGGCCAAAGTTGCACAAATTGATAGAACTGGGAACGAATTCCAACTCTCCCATCTCCTAATTCAGCTGTGTCTTTGTTGTTTTCCTTTGTGTTGCTCAACCAGGCATGTAATTAGTTTGGCTTTTTTTTTTTTTTTTTTTTTTTTTTACAGATTTAATTATGTTGCTTAACTAGTATTTTCTGAAATGTTGGCCATCCACATTTGCAGACTTTAAAATTTATTTTCCAGTTTGTCTTATTTATCCTAATAGTGAACAGCCAGCCCTAAAGTACACAAGACTGTGAAGGATTGAGAAAAGTTTTACTTCTTGTTAATTAATTAGTAATACAACACAGAATAAGGTGATATTCAGCCTCATTTATTTTAGTACTGTGATGCAGAGGCAAGGAGAATTCAGAGAGGCAGTTCTAATGATGGTTAAGAACAGGCTTTGGAATAGGCATACTTGGGTTCTAGGTTCAAGGTTTTTAGCCTACTTAAGCCTCAGTTTCCTTCTCTGTAGAGTGCAGATAATAGTAGTGCCAATCTTACAGGGTTGTTGTGAGGATTAAAGGCAGGTGAATTCATTTAGGCTCTTAGCACAATATCTGACATGGAGTAAACGCTCAGAAAAGGGTAGCTTGATTTAAAAAGTGTTTTAATTGTAAACCAAGCCGAAGATCGCTGTCTGGCCATGCCCTGACAATTGCAAGAAGTTGTTGTTAATTTGATGGATAATCACTAAAAGAGAACTTCGTAATGACATGTTAGAATGCTCTGCCACCTTGTAGTCATACAGAAGTTCCTTTACAAGATTTGTTCAATCAATACCTTTTCAAAATAAAGGATTATTTATTTATTTATTGCTCTATAGAGAGTGTGGTTATATTGTGGCTATGTAATTCTTCAAGGTCTTAAACTGATCATGATTTTTAAGGCAACCAAATATGTACTTTTAAGTTGTCACCTCTGACTCAGAGGGATGTTGTCATCGGTCTTGCTGTGTTAACTTTGTATTCATTTATCCATTCTTAGAGGAGGCAGAGACCATTGCTGACGATTGCTGGGGCAGTGACTTGGGATTGTGGGAACGGGCACAGGACACTGCTTTGCTGCGCTTGCCTTACTGCATTCGTAATGTGACGTCAGCTTTGGCTTTATTTCATCATCTATATCTGTGCTTTGAATTGACAGCTGTAATCTCATTAGTCTTTTGGAAGCAAGTTATAGGTGTGAGGTGTTTGGGGTAAAGAGAACATAGAACTATGTCCAGGGATATTCCATTTATGAAACTGTATTGATTGGTCATGTTAAATTCCTTTGATATGTTAAACAGCTGCAGCAGTTGGGTTTTTTTTTTTTTTTCCTCTCTCTTTTAATTGATATGGCAGTTTTAGATAATATGTTAAAGCAGTAAGTGCAGGAGTGGCACATAGTATTTTTTTGTTCGTTTAAAATTCATTTGGCAGTTTTAGATAATTGTCTTCTGCAAATACTTTTTCTTAAGAAAAAGAAATAGGGTTTTGGTTTGGGTTTTTTTTTGTTTGTTTGTTTTTTTAACAGTTTTTATTTTAAAGGCAATAAGTCACATTATTTAAAGCTTTGAAGTTGTTTTGTTTTTTAACTTGGAAATTTACTCCCTACTCCTGCCTGCTTCCCTCCTGCTCAATTGCCTATAATACTTTTTAAAGAAAAGCATATATTTTCTACCTCCTTATTTGTAAGCACATTTATCCTTCTTTCCCTTCTCCCACAAACTGACCAGTGTTCCAGACCTAGACTTGATAGGGTGGGAGGGAAGACAAATGATAAATATAATATAGCATAAGTTAAGCATATATACTAGAAGGTAGAGAAATAAGGAATTATAGGATGAAGTAGCCTGGACAGGCCTCATTTTAAGGTGAGATTTGAGCAGACTGTTGAAGTAACTGAGTTAGTCATGCAGGTATCTGAAGAGTGTTCCAGGCAGTGAGGATGGCCATTGTAAAAGACTTAATGACTTAATGCAGAATACTTCTGGCTTTTTGTTCAAGGAACGGGAAGGAGGTTAGTTTGGCTGGAGAGGGAATGAGGGAACGGGTCAGTGATAAAGATGATGTAAGAAATAATATGGCCCAAATCACTAAGATTTTATAGGCCATTGTAAGGACTTTGGTTTTTATTCTAAATGAGATGAGAGGTCATTGGAAGGTTTGGAGCAGAGGAGAGACACGACAGGACAAGTTTTTAAAGGGCTGATCTGACTGCTAAGTTTGAGGATAGACAGTAATGTATTGAGTGAGACAGCAAGACCAAATGAGAGACAGTTGCAGTAGTCCGAGGGTAAAAGACCATGGCTTAGGCCAGGAGAGTAGGAGGTGGTCACGTTGACCTCATCCAGCAGAAGCAAAACAAGAGTCATCTAGATCTAACAAAAGTAAGTGTTAATCTTATTATAAAGGCAAACATTTTGACTTATTGAGAATTTGTTTTCTGTTCATTACTGATTGTCTAGCCAGTGTTTGGCAAATGTTTTCTTTAAAGGGCCAGTACCTCTATTGTCTCTGTCTCATCTCTGCCATTGCAGCAAAAGCAGCCCTGGATAATAAGGGCATGGCTGTGTTCCAAAACTGCATTTAAAAAGCAGGCCAACCCTGATCTACATTATAAACTCTGAGAACCCACTTTTTCCTTTCCTTCAAGTTTTAAGTTACTTCGTTGTTTCACCTAAAGATTAGCTAGAAGAGAAACCCAATTTGGCAGTTTATAGCAGTTCAGTGGTGTTTTGGGGTAGAGATGGGGAGGGAACTGTAGTGGATTGAAATTAGAGTTTTGGACTTTCCGGTATAGGACAATTTTTGTTATGTAATATGAAAAAAAAAGATTCTAAGTAACTTTGGAAAAGTGAGGGATCAGTTAAAATGTAAGCATAAAATGTATGCAGGAGTTAAAGTGTTTGGATTGAAGTCCAAAAGTATGATGTCTATTATAATGTGATTTAACATTTTACCAAAGTACTAAAATGATACGCCAGTATCATTAATTTGTCTTCCAAAGTGAAGGTCAATTAATAGTGTGGATCATATCATTTCAGAGATTTTTGTTGTTGATGGAAGCCTTTTATTTCAAATATAGGTTTTACTTTCTCCCACCTACCTACATAATATGTCACCTAAAAACCAATTTTTTTAAACTCACCATTTGGAAGCTTATGTGACAAAGTTAATTTCTTGGTACTTTTGAGTACATAATGTGTTTTTCAGCTCAACGCATCTATTATACCTTATGTCTGTATTAGGCTTTACAGGTTTTGAAAATCTTACTTAATCCTTACAGCAACCCCAAGAGACAGCAAAGGGTAAATGTGTCAATAGTTACCCTCCTTTTTGTAGGTGAGGAAACTAAGGCTCAGTTCAGATTCCACTCAACCAGTATTATCTGACTTGTAATGACAAATGAAGTCTTTCTGTGGCCTTTTGTTAACATGGAAGGCTAGAACTATAGAGGCAGTAGTTGTCAAACTGGTTTGAATAATGTCAGTCAGTCATATGAAAATAAAAGACTGGGAAATTGCAAAGAGGTTCATGGCTCAGGTTTAAATTAGTTATGAGCTGTAGAACTGAGAAAGACTTCTATGTCTGTAGTGCTGTGGAATGTGATACAAAATCGTATATTTAGGGTCAGATGCTTTAGATGGCCTATTTCAGATCTATTTAGTAAATCAGCCATTTTGTGATAAGTTAATTCCTCTTAAAACTAGGAAATGAGATGAATATGAGAACACTTGACAAGGAAAATAACTCTATATCCTAAAAAATTCAAACTCAAGTGAAACCTTATTATAAAAGGGGGTGCCTACTTAGCATAATCCTGTTTTAGGATAGAATAGTTAATTTCCATTTGTCTAATTTTATTTCATTTTTAAGCTCTAAGAACCTTTGTTCATTATCAAATAACACACTCAAGCATATATACTGTAATTAAACGGAACATGGCATAAAGCAGATCTGCCTAGAATTCTCTCCCTGGGGTTTTTATCTCTAAAGTACAAAAGCAGTTTATCAGAATGCGTTTCCATCTAAAAGCCCCACCCATGGATCTTGAAAATTGAGTTACATTATTAGTCATTTTAAGGAAGGCAAGAATCCATTACTGAGACCTGTTTATCACATACGCTGAAAGTTTGAAAGAGCCTAGTTTCACCTCTGCACTTAGGCCCAACACCAGTAACCCTTTCTTCCCAGTAGGAGAAGAGGTAGACGAAGAGCAGAGGCCCCTTGCCTTCACCTTGTTTCTAGATTGGCTCTCAGATTTGGTTGTCTTGATGCGATAACCAGCACCCTCAGTTCTCATTTGTCCTTATTAAATTTGCCCCATCCACCATACTTATTTCTTATCCTGCATTTTTCTTCTCCTCTATTCTGTTCTTCCCAAGGTGGTGGTGTGTGTTGCTGGGGAAAATTGTGGTCAGCGTCAATGCACATGTAGTAATTAAACCTTAGCCGAGTCCCCAGTATTTCTCTTAGTTCTTTATCCTGTCTGCTTTTCTTATGTGTTTTGGAATTAACATTCTCCTCAATTTTCTATGCCCTCATGCCCCCCACTCGCAATCAACGGCATCTCTTCCCTTCCTCTTTGCCTGCATGTCTAACTTGGAAGCCTGCTAAGATTTCCTTTTTCTCAAGTTTGTTAAACTCAGGGTCCTGTTACACTCTTAAAAACTATTACAGGCTTCAGTGTGAAAAATAAAAAAAAATTAATGAGGCCTGTGGCATTATTTTACATTTTAAAAAATCTCTTCAGTGTCTAACTCATAGGAAGACCGGTGGACTCTCCCACTTGCTTCTCCATTCCGTCTGTTACAATATGTTGTTTCGGTTGAAGTATCTGTGGAAAATCCAGCGTCTCACAGATATGCAGTTGGTAATGTAGGAGTCTTGTAATAGCCTTTTCAGATAATTGTGGATATTCTTCTTTGATACTACACCAAAACTCAACAAGTGGTAGTTTCTTAGCGGTTACATGAAATACAGAATATGAAGCTACATCAGTGAACTTTTCGTCCTCTGTTAAATTGAAATCCATTGGTTTGTCTTGTACTTTGACTGGATCTTTTACCCATGCATTAATTTGTAACAGCGAGCATTGGTCATTTGGAAGTTATCGGTCTGCTGGTTTATGCAGATCTTCTAAATGTTAACACATATTGTTATACAATATCAAAAGTCACATTTATTATTTCTGATCTTGTCAGAAAAATCTCTGAGTGTTGAGAAGCTGTCAAGCTACAGTGCTGGACTTGAGTTTTCCAGAAGTTTAGTTGTTACTGAAAGCTTGAGATTTTATCACTGGCAGAAATACTGTCAAGTTATTTTTCTTGAAGTATCAGGCTCACTTCATTCACTTCTGAGAAAAAGTCTAAATAATCATAATTTGTTAGTAGCTCTTCAAAGTAAAAACAGCATTCCACAGAAAAGCTGTTAGTTCAGCTCACAGTTCAGAGAATTACACATGTGCTTTGAGAATCTGTCTACCATTGCACAAGGTATGTAGCAGAGGTGCTTTATGGGTAGTTTCCATTTTGTCACACAGACTATTTTTAAAGTACATTGTATTCAAAGTCAAGATTTAATAAGATTAGCATTAGTAAGGGCTTTTTAAAGTTAAATTGGCTTTTTTGTGTGTTTGAGAGCATATTGTGGTGTTTCCTAGTACAGTGACTGCTGGTCAGCTTAATGTCACTTAATGTGTGTTAAGGCACCAGTAACGTAACCTGCTATTCATTTTGTACTATCGCTGTGAATATCAACACAGTGAAAAGGGCAAATATGTTAGTATTATAATAAAAATGATTTTCACCTCTAGCAGGTCCCCTAAAGGGTCTCTGGAACTTCCTGGGGTCTGTAGGCCACACCTTGAGAACCTATCTTTATTCCGTCCACCACCACCACCACCACCACCACCACCACCACACCGCACTGTCTCAGTTCTTTCAGGACTTGGAGTCCTTAAACTCTCTCTTTCCCATTTAATCACTCTTTTCCTTCTTTTAAACTCATGCCCTTCCCTCTGTAAAATAATAATTCCTTATCCAACTACCCTTCAAGCCATCATCCTTTTCCCCTTCACTTGCTTAACAAATAGTTTGCATTTTCTCTTTCTCCTTGTATTCTGAATCACGCCTCAACCCTTTAAAATTTGGCTGCTCTTCCCAGCATTCTAAATTTCTTTTGTTAGTATTCCCAAT